>NC_138157.1:18666020-18971020 GCF_964199315.1 Orbicella franksi
CAAACTAATAAATAAACAAATTCAATATTAAAAGTAACAACAACAGGTAAGTTGAGGTAACTTACATGTGAGCACCACCTGAAGTTCGGTTCCTTCATTAGTGTCCTATCACGAAGCTTTCGTTGAAACAAGTCATGTGTTTCCCTATCAACTATACCACGAATCTGTGTAAGGGAAAACAGCAACCATAGTAAGTTACGAAATAGCCTACACTACCGACAAATTGCAAACTATTCATGACCATTTATTCAAAAAAATGTACCTGTAGGTATTATATATGGGACTCTGAGCACACAAATATAACACCAGGTCACTTTGTTTTAGATGTGTTGAATACAGATCATAGTTAGATTTTCTTCATTATATAAAAAAGAAGCAAAAGACTTGACATTCAATATGAGTAGCTGACCAAGCTTGTGCGATCAAAATGGCTGAATCGAGGTCCATGAACATGTAAAAAAAATCAAGGCCAATAACCAGTCATTTTGGCCAAACAAGCTCAATAAATCAATATTTATATGTGGAATAAAAGATACCATTTTCTTTGTGGGTCCTTTGACATATATAGCAAGCAATATCAAGTAGGCTAAATAACGCAATCTTGCCTGCTTGAGTGGCCAGAATGGTTCATCTTGCCACTTTAAAATGTGAAATGTTCACACACATCCCTATGGCTACATTTTCTTAATTTCCCTTGTTTATTTCTAAAATTACCACTGTTTTTTGTGACCTGCCGTATGATACTTTCCTTCTGCCCTCTGGCCTCTCAATTTAATTAAGAAACTAAACCAGAAATTGGACATCTTGGTTTAAAACCACAATTTTGTCAAAGAGAGTTACAGAAAATAGTGGATAACTGGAGAATTTTGATGCTGAAAGACTAACAACTTGACATACCAGAATATCAAAGTTGTTGAAATATTCTGTGGCCACAACTTCATCATCCAAATTTTCGGGTTTTCCACAAACTGGGCATACAAGTTTCATTATATTTTTGTCTTTTATTGTTATCGTGATGTACTGTGAGACACAACTTTGACAGACACGATCTTGGCAGTGAAGGAATGTGATCATCTATAGAGAAAAAGAATAGGACTTGAGAATACAATAAAAATATATCAAAAGTGACCATTTCACGAACTTTTAACAAAAAAATTATCATTGAAAAATTATAAATTATTTAAGGAACAAAAAGACAGCTGTGCAGTGGCAGTGTTGTCTAATATAAAACATCAGAAGAGAAAGCCCTATAGGGTAGCATAGAGGGATTATCTTTCAGAAATGGAAAACATGTACTGTGTTGCTATCAAACTTTAGTATAAATCTACTAGTGTTCTATCATGAATGCCATTCTCTGATTGGCTATGCTACCATCTATTCTGTGATAGATAGTAAGTAGTGTAGCAGTGTGCCCTTGTTAACAAAATGATGGCCATTGCTTGGCGTTTTCAAAGTGCCCATGTAGAGGATTTAGATAAAGTTTTGATGACTTGTAGATTTTATACTAAAACAGTAACATTACTTGCTCTTGATTTCTATGCATGATAGAAATCTCAAGCTCATAACCACATTGTTAAATATAAACACAGTTTTACACCAATCAGCATTCTGTTTTCTAAAGACCTTTTAACCATCGCACAAACAAGCTGAGTGAGCAAAGACTGAGTAATGAGCCAAAGAAGATGTGTGTAGGAGACTAACACAAACCTGGCTCATAGGATATTGCTCAGCGCATAATGGACATTCTTGTTTCAGATAGCGCAAAGAGCGTTGAAGATCCCCACAATTGCGTGCTGCTTCTACAGAATCGTCCACTCCAAAGCCCTTGTCTATCAACTTGATGACAACTTCTGCCCTTCCCCATGATGGCACATCTTTCTCAGCTAAGACTGCTCGAATACGTCGCTTAATACAAGAAACGTAATGGATAATAATAATGATTCATAACACAAAAATGATCAATCTCAATGACTTTGCCATTAATTTTTTATATTACAGCCAATAATTTTTTTGATGATTTTCATAATTTCACTTAAGGAAAGAAGTTCAGTACTTCCATAAGATTGTGAAGTAAAGTATGAACACAACAGTAACAGCCTGAAATCAAGCCAAAACTAAAAGGATTGCACAATTAGAAAAGTTCTTTGAGTTCTGACCCTTCTGCTTTTGAAACCCCTTCTTCCTTGGAATTTCCGTTAACCTTCTTTGGGATGGGTATGGATATTTTCTAGAACTTCACAATATTCAAGTTGGCATGACATTTTACCACTAGGGGATAGTAACCAAAAAATAATATAAATGTTGCAATTTCTTTTTTTTTTAATTTAATTGTAACATGTCATGTCTCAAACTTTACCAGCCAGTTTCTTGTTCTTAAGATGAGAGGACAAGATGTAAATATCAACTGGGTAACATCAGGTTTGCAAGATACTCTGTGTTTGCAAGTTCCCCAACATTTGCATACACCAACAATGTCTGCAAAACCTAAACAGGCTTAATTAGAATTTCCTGCCACAAACAACTGTGGAATGGAACCTCGATGGGGATAAAACTGACTCGCTTGTAGCAGTCATAATTTACTCACATCCATGTCTTGTTGTGCATCTTTTACAATGGCTTCAAAGTTGGCTTTCTCCTGATCAGTTTGAGTATTTGTTTGCCTTGTCAAAGCCATGAAGACCTCGTCCTGAGTCGCACTGTCTGGTAGACAGCTGTTCAGTATTCTCTGAAGCATTGGCCGCATTGCCATTTTCTCAAGTACAAAAATTGCCTTCTCTGTATCTCCTTCTGAATTATCCAGGGCAGTTATGCAATCTGTTTTAGCATAAACCCCTGCCTGTTGTAACTCTTTCACCTATAAAACATATGGCCACATAAAATGTCTTTACGGTTGTTGTTTAAAATCATAGAATAATAGATTTTGACTTACAAAACAAATTCCACTTCTGTTGTCTGTGCACGTTTCTATTTTTACACAGCTTTTGGTTGTCATTAATTATAATGCAGCTGACCGTGAAATCCACCACGCAGTTCTCTCAAAAACTATCACATTCACTGTCTCAGCAGCTACACATACATTTTGGAGTTTGAGCTCCCTTTCTGGGTTACCAATGTATTGAAATAACATCTTCATCAAAATTCAAACAGATTACTTTTGCGTTGTATCATTAAAGCCTACGTGTGTAAAGTCACTCAAAAAGACAGCACCATAAGAAGCTTCCCTACGTCAGAAAACATTTGAAGGTGAGTTTCCTTTCAACAGCCACGACAATATTCAAACCCTACACCACACACTCTGGTGATATCTTTTTCATGTGACACTCTTATGCAGCTTTTTTTTTGACGTATGTTTTAAACCAACCAATTACCCCATAGAAAGAACAGCATTTAATTCAATTCTTTTTAAACCTGCAAGCACACAAAAGTACTAACAGTTTGAACTTCACAATTAATTGACAAGTGACACCATAGTTGCATAAACATCACAACAAACAAGTTGAGATTTTATTGTTTTGTACAAGACATTTGATTGGCTGGATTTGAAAATGTTGGAATCTTTTGTTTCAGTTCTGCTTTCTGATTGGTTTTCATTGTCTGGGTGGCCTCGGTTTCAGTAAACGTACTGTAACATTTTAGGCACCAGTTCCAAAGCTCTTCTATTGGTGATGAGTTTAATGTAAGGACACAATATGAGAGATGCAGTCTACTGAATTCAAATCAGGCTGGTAAACTAACCATCAATAAAAACAATAAATTGCCTTAAAATAAGCAGTGCACTGTTACCTTCTTTTTGCGGTTTTCCATACATTTGTTGACTGCACGAGAGACTTCCCCTGTGCAATCAATCAAGGCTTCTCTCACTTCCTCTGGACTGATGTTTCCGATTTCTTGTGAATTTTCTGGTATGCTCAGCTCTATCATAACTCTGTGAATTAAATCATACCAAGCAGTCTGCAGCCAGTGAATGGGCCCTTCATGATCTTCACATCCAAGCACTGTTGCAATGTTCACCTCTTCTGCTGTAAAACCCTCCTTTTCTGCTTTCTGACAAGGATGAACAAAAATTCTGTATTTATTATTATATTCATAATTATACCATATATATATGCAGAATTATACCTATCCATACTTATGATATAATAATTTATTACAAATAATTATATCATTATTATATGTAAATTATATCATATTTATAATTATACATCAATACAATAATATGATTAAGATCAAGTCACATCCAGTAACCTTAAGCTCTACTAGTCCATGCATTATTGGGCAAGCAACTAATGCATATCACAGGTACAGCCTAGACTTCAGGTAATGATCCCTGTGTTATTCAATATCAAAAAATGCTGCACAATAACAATGTTCTTAGTCCTACGAATTTTTCACCTTAATTTTAGTCATTGACACAGCCAGCTAGTGCACACCAAAAATATTTGCTAATGCAAAACAAACTTTATAAAACTGCAGATGGTCTTTTGGGAACATGACTATCTGTTGTTCTAAATCCTATGAATTTTTTCACCTTAATTTTAGTCAAGACAGAAACTCTGTGATTGACACAGCTGGCTAGTGCACACCAAACATATTTGATAATGCAAAACAAGTTTTTTAAAACTGCAGATGGTCTTTTGGGAACATGACTAACCGCAGACATAACTTTTTGAACATTTAAATTATAACCAGTAAATTATGATTCATTATGGGCTACTGAATAAGGGTGAATAAATACTCTGAAGTTGTCAAAAAGTAGTAATGGTGTTTTATCCATTGTATCAGTCAGTGCAAAGGATTCGTCAGCACAACTTATTGAGGTAATTCTCTTGGAATTGTTCTACTATCAAACTTTTTTTGAAACTTGGCATGATTAACATTCATGATATGAACATTAAAAAAATGCAATAAAAAAATGGGGTCACCATGCCTGTCTACGCGTCAGCAGGCTCTTAAAATGGGGTATTTTTACTGGTTGCGTGTTAAAATTCGAATACAGAGTTCCTTCATAGAGAATTAAGTCTTGGTTACTTGAAAGACACAAAATTTTTTCTTGAAAGTAAAGCTTCTTTTATTCACATAAGCAGTATTGCTTCATTTAAGCCGTTTTTGATTGCCTGGTTGTGGGAACAGTATGGAACTATTTTTTCATGTTGTACTATCAAACATTTTTTCTTCTTCAAATATATTCTTTATTCGACTGTTCTTAGCAAATACTTGAAAAAAAAATTAGGGGTCACCGTGCTCATTTAAGAAAAAAGGGGCATTATTTCACTATCGAGCTTAGTTTGAGGGAAATCTCTTACGTTTTGTATGCGCATGTGCTCATGTGAGTTGCGCTAATGACACGAAAATCGTGCACAGTAGGGATGTGCAATGCAATACTAAGGAGTCACCTTAAATAAGTTTCCACAAAATGTCTACCAAAACTTGGCAAGTTTGGTGAAGAGTAACTGAAAACATGTAGAATAATCTCAAGTGAAAGAAAGAGGAGAGTGTTTCCTAGACTCAACTGATAGTAGAGGTTAAATAACATATACAGTATTGGGGAAATAATCAGTAGACTAAGTAAAGCTGAGGTCAACTTCTAATTGAAACCTGTTCCTTAAAACATGCTATTAATCTACTATCAAATATCTTTACTTTCAGCCATTCAACATAGCGTGCTCCAGCTATATAAATCTCCTCTTGATGTCTTCGCACAGCAGCAGTATTTGTTGGAGGTGCTGCTGTCCATGATGGAGGAGGCTGTGTCTGAGCTAAGCCAGAGGTTAGATGATGTCCAATAGGTGAAGAAAATGATGCTGCTGGATTCATCTAGTATGAGAAGCATCAAATATTTATATTGATCAGTGAGACTGCTCTTTCCATAATGCTATCAGTAAACTCTCCACCTAGAGTGTTAGGTTGACCTTAACACCCCCAACCCTTCTCCCATGACAACTTGTAGACAGGCCAGGACAAAGTTCAAGGCACATCTAAGGAACACAATACTCTTGACTTTATTCCATGCAGGCAAGGAGTAAACAACATGAGCTCTTTCTGACTGGTTTCGACCAGTTACAACACTTAACGCTGTGTGATGTAATGGTCACAAAGTGTCCCACTACGACCTGTCTGGTTTGAAGGACCTTAATCTCTATACAGAGATGAGAACATGATGATGATCGTGAACCCTCACCCTACCTAGCCTGACTATACTTCAGGCAATAGTTTTTAACACCCACATGAATTAATAAGATTCGAGACCAGGATTCCCCTCCTGATGAACAGATGTGCACTTCAGATATCCGTGAGAAGTGTTTCTGACTGGTAAATGACAATAAAAACCACTCAGTTACACAACATGTGTCACCAATAAGGACATTACATAAGCTCAAATCTCTGATTTCTCTGTATTTGTTTTTTAAAGATACAGACTATGCAAAGAGAACTCTTCAACAAAATTTATGACAAATCTTTGTACTGACATTTTGCAGGTGTTGTAGTGTGTGTAAGTATGTGTATTCTTTAGTAAAATAAAATTGATCGGTGTAACAGAAACTGGCAATGAAAAGGGGTGAATGCCCATTCAGGCTATACAGTGGCTAGTAAGGGACCCTTCCAGGAGTTTTCTGTTTTATGAAGGCAGCACACTGATCAATTCAAGAATAAATAGTGTTCAGTCTGAGCAAAATTTCAGGGATAGATGTATCTCCCACTCTAGTACATTGATTTATCTGTTGACAGAGAAGCTACATAATGCTGGTTTCCTAGTTCACTTACACAAAAAGCTAATTAAAAGAGGTTATCCTAATGACAGACTAATTGAAATGAAATCCAGTAATTTCAAGAAATGTATTCCAAGACTGGCAACAATTCTTGTACCTCTGAAAAAGGTGCTGGCATACCCATGGGATCCATCATATGATGAGGAGGAGGTGGAGGAAATCCATATTGACCAAATGGTCCACCATCTCTGAGAAAAGCATTTCTTGTAGGCAGTGGCGGCATACCTCCCGGAGAAACCATCCCAGATTGATTCAGTAGCCCTCCCTGACTAGGACCGATTGCACCTGGATAGGTTCTTTCCAACGGTGGACCAACAGGAACCGTTGGCTCTGCTCTTCCTGAGCCATCCCATGGCACTCTAGCCTGAAGGTCACCTCCTGCTGGGAAAGTGTTTCCTAAGCGTTGTTCTGCTTGCAGTCTTGTTGACATCTCTTTTTGTGTAGCCTGCTGATTTGTGGGCTCTGGTTTTCTGCTTTGTTCACTTACGCTAGAGGTCTGCTGACTCTTTATTTGCATGGCCATATTAGTGCAAATTTGTGGAGTTAATTGTTCAGCCTTCAGAACAAAATAAACAATTTAGAAAACGTTATGTCTTAATGAATGAACAAATAGAAATATTTTCTCATCTTAAGATATCTTATGGCCATGGGGTGGACTTGAGATCAAGATGTACGGGTATTCAGAATCTGCACAATGACCATTCTTAGCTAGAGTGGTGTTCAAGTTCAACTCTTTGTTTAAGCTAATTTTAATAGGTGAAGTCTGCATATGAGCCAAGTGGCCCACCAGGCCGGAGCTTATCCCGGTTTCTGTAGCATGAAGCGACTAGGAGTATTTCTACTCCCCCCTGGATGGGATGCTAGTCCATCGCAGGGTTACCCCCAGCATTAAGTTCGCCAGTACCCATTTATACACCTGGGTGGAGAGAGGCACTGTGAGAGTAAAGTGTCTTGCCCAAGAACACAGCACAATGTCCCCTGCCTGGGCTCGAACCCGGACCACTCGATCCGGAGACGAGCACACTAACCATGAGGCCACCGCGCCTCCCTAATTTTAATAGCCAACCTCTCAATATCACTAATCTTAAGGTAAGTGTGTAACAGCTAGATAGAGTGATCACTTCATCTCTCATCCTCTTTGTTCCCAGTAAGGCATTAAAATGTAGTAATGTTTAACCCAAATGAAACCCACTTCAAAAAAAAATACATACTTAAGTCCATGCAGACCTAGCACCTCAGCTTAGCTTTGATCTACCATATATGACTGTAGACCAAGCAAAACATGGAAGAAGTAAGCTCAAGTCAAACCTGATTTTCCCTTCGTGTAGGTGACTGAGAACCAGGGTTGGATCTTGCAGGTTCAGCTGTTCTTGAGGGCGGTGGTGGAATATTGCTAGTTTTGCAACACACCTCACAGATTTTCCGTACCCTTGAGTTGATAAAAGTGCAATGTTCACACTGCCACTTATCAGGGTCTACTAGAACTTGACCTGTGAATGACGAAACAATTTTTAGTGACAATTTTATAACATGCCATAGACTTACCACAACTATTTTTTCTCAAGTATTTGTCAATTCCTTAATGTTATGGCACACAATAAAGACACAAGACCATGTAGTGAGCGATAGTGGGCAGGGAATGTACTGGCAAGGCTCGGATTTTATTGTTAGTATATATTAACTTGTGAATGTATGGTTGGAAATCCTTCTGCTATATAGGGCCAGACTGCTAACATCTTGAATTTTTGAACAGGACTTTGAATGCGATGCTCAATATGTTTGTTGTTCAATTCTGAAAAGTCTCTAAGAGTCTCCTGTCCAAGACGAAATGCCTCATTAGATATGCCACAAACTACTTTTTCACAAGTATTTGTCAATTCCTTTTATTGCCATACAATTTACTGAAAAATATGTAAGGCAAAACTTATCATGTGTACGACTGGCCAGAGGGTGACTGACAATGACATAATTTTTTGTCCAATACATTATTGAGAATTATTAGTAACACAGTATAATCTACTGTATTCAAGATAATATGAACATCTACATGATTCTGCAATGACATGGCATAGGTTCTGTTGTCTTATAAGAAGCTCTAGTCATGGTAAATGCAGAATAACTTTTGTTTCCTTAAGAGATCAACTTAATGAGATTGTTTCTACTAAAATACAGACCTGCATTTGATGAAGAAGTTGTAGGTTTTGTTCCTGACACAACATTCCCACTTCCTTGTGACTGCTGCACTTGGCCAACAGCTCTACCTTGATCCGGTGATAATGCCCAAACAGGTGCAGGAAAATTTCTCGTTTCTGCGAATTCCCGTTGTTGAGGTGACACAAATGGAATTTCTGGTTCCTTGGGTGGTTTTAAAGGGAGTGGCTTCTTGCAGAACACACAGGTCTTTACTCCAGCAGAATTCAAGCAGTAACAATTTGGACAGGATAATGCCCCACCCTCATCTGGGCTAGCAGGTCCTAGATTTCTTGGTGTCTTTGACTCCACTGGCATTTTGGGTTGAGCTGGTGTGGACTGTCTCGGTGGCAAAGGAGGTGGAGCTTTTTGGTACAAGAATCAAACAACATTTTATTGTACAACTCTCAGCTGGCATTTTAAGTAGTAAATGCTGTTTGTTAGCAAAATAACCCAGGGCTGTCTTTACATGTAAGTTTTGAGTCACCTGTAGCCTTGTTCTCCACACCCATAGCAAACTTGTTACTTTATAGTTGAACTCTATCAACAACAGGCAATTTCGCCCTTAGCATCAAGGGAAAATCAAGCATACTCAGCCATAACAGGTGTTACAGGCCCTTAACGACAGCCCTGTAACCTGACAAATAGTTTGAGGTAATCTGCAATTGACTGGCACGGGGGTGCAACTGTTGCAATAATTATTATCCCATCAATTATTTGTTATCCATTTCTGCTGCATTTGGAAGTATCAACCAAGTGTTCATGAATTGATCCAGCTACAACAGCAGCAGCATCGTCATCATCATTATCATTAATAAAAGGATCTTGGTTAAGTCAGGGGCTTCATTAAGGGCCAGGTACCAGACAAAATGACTGGCTGTGAGGATGACTTTGCCTGTCTGGTTTGACCATGTAGAGGAAAGTTTTTCTTGCCTAGAATTAAGTTCCATTCAAAAAGTTTTGCCCACCTGTGAGAACCAGTTGCTCTCCTGTTGAAAACATTAATGAAACCCTTGCAGTAAAGTAACTTTTTCTGATCATAGTACCTACCATCTTGAACTGCAACATTACCATCGTTTTCATCTTTTGCCTCAAGAGAACTCTGTTGAGTTGCAGTGTTAAAATGAGGAAAGGGTGGAGGCCTTAGAATTTCTCTTCGTTGGCTCTGACTTTGACTTGTTGCTGCTGGTGAGTCAAGGTTGTCAGGTAAGAACATACATTACCAGTATTCTCCTTCATTTACACGCATGACAAGAAATATGGGTTATTCACCAAGTGCGAGATCAAGATGGCTGGATATTGACCATGTTCTATTTTTGCTTATAATCCATCAAATATTTTGGCTCGTGGGCGATCGGTCTAAACATGTCACATGACTGAACATTTCCCAGCTAAAACTGGGGAATATCCGAGGATATACCCCAATTTTCAAAACTGCACATGTTGCGAAAAATATTTGAAGGAGCCTCCATTTGGCATATTATTTTGTTCGCATATTATTTTGTCCTTGGACATTGTCTGTTCCTCAAAGCTCACAGTTTTCCTCAAGGTATGCTCTCAGAAAACTGTTCGCTTCTCGGAACAGATAATGTCCGCAAAAGCCGAGCATTTTTTCCACCAAATGGAGACTATTGTTTATATGTTCATGGACTGAGTTGAGGTCCATAAACATCCAAAAACGAACTTGGTCAATATCCAGCCATCTAGGGTTTATTATATGGACTTTGATGAGCCTGTCTTGGCTTAGGGAAAATTTTCTTGAAGGACACAGCGTGTAATCTTGAGCGGACAAGATAGCACCATCTTGCCCGCTTGGGTAGGATCTGGTTCATCTTGCCTGCTCAAGGAGCTAGCTATATAATTACTTAACTTATGTCTGTTGGGTTACACCTTGTATCTCCAAGATCAAGTACTAAGCCACACTTGATTTCAAACAACCAACTGTCAATTTGGATTCTTAACCATTATTCTGTTTATTTGAAATGAAATTCAGTTCTTCTGTTTGAGTGGTATGCCTGAAAAGTTAGTTAGCTGAGTGAGTTAGTTAAGCTGAGCGCTTGACCACTATAATCATGAATTACCTTTATAATCTGTAATCTAATCTATAATCATTACCTTTAGATTTACTGGTAGCTGCCTTTCCTATTTCTACTTTCAAGAGGTCATTACTTTGGGAGCTTGTTACTTTTGGGTAGATCAATAAAGCTGTGCAGTTCATGGACCAACCCACTTTATTATTATAACTGTGTCAAAAGTGAACACAAGCACATCCCGCCGATCTTGGGCACATAAAATTATAGTCGTATCTAGTTTTGTTTATAGAGGATTAGACCATAACTGACAAGAATTTGTATACTTGCCATCAGCATTACCCACTGTTATTTTCAAATACTTGAAACCCACATCTACATATCGGGGAGGGGTCCTGCAAAGGGTGATGCCCATCACTACAAGACATTGAAAGCAAAAAGAGGGGAAGGAGAAGAAATAATCATATAATAAATAAATAAATAAATAAATAATTCAAACTAATTTGGGGTTGCTCCTTTTGGCATGTAATCATACTACTCTAGCTAAGTATATTATATCACTGCAGGGAAAAAAAGCTTACTTGTTGCAGCAGGTTGTAAGGCAGCTCTTTGATTTTGAACCATGGAGGCTGCAGTGGATGCTGCAGGTACTGGTGACATGGCAGGCAACCTGGGAGATGTTGAATGCTGGACGGGTGGGCTAGTTGGTCTGGTTTGCTGTCTCTGAGGTAATTCATGTGATGGTTTTGGAGGGATTGGGGGTGGATGATCTTCCCTTTTAGGCTCAGGTGTTCTAGCCCCTTGAGCTAAACCTTGATTGGATGCCGGGGTTTGCTTAATGTTTCGTCTTGGTGCAGGCACAGGTCTCTGTCTTTGTCTGAGAAAACATGAAAGTAAACTCTCAAAATTAATGACATCTGGCTGGTTTTGATGCTACAATAATGACCACAAGGAAAGTTAATAAATAATATATGTGTTGTTCCAGAATGCATGTATAAACCTCCCTCAGGGGGTTTTTTGGTTTGCACTACCCCTTCAAACATTTCAGGAGACATTTGAGTCCCTCCCTCCTCCTGGAAATTTCCAAAACCCTCCTTCGTATAGAGATTTTCTGGAGTCGTACAACTGAAAGTTAAGCTTACAGAAGTTCAATTTCATTTTGAATTGAAAAGGCAATTCCAAGGGGCTGTCCCCTCAAACTGTGATTAGTCCTAGGAAAAAGTCCCCCTATGTGAAGAATAAAGGAAATTTGTCCCTAGAGTAAGTCCCATTTTCACAATGCTACCAGAGTGTCATGCTTTCTTACCTTAAACTATTTGAAACTTGCTTCCCATGTATCATTGAGTTGTGTATTGGAACTGCTTAGAACAGTCAATTTAAGTGTGTGAAAACCACTAAGTTTGGCTTCATACACTTCTCTCGTGTCCTTAAAAAGATCTGTTGTGTTTGTCAGCAATGCACTCAAACTATTTATACATTACATGCAAAACTTACAAAACAAAGACAACCTTTGCTATTGCTTACCATGAACAGTACTAATTCCAGACATACCTTGTTTCATTGCCAGCACTTGCTGCAGCAGAAGCAGCAGCAGCTCCATGACTCTGTTGAGATGTTACTGCGGCAGGAGCAGCAGTAGTGGAAGAAGCAACAGCACTTGCTACTGGTTGCTGTCTAGGTGGGCTTACAGGAGATGTCATCAACTCAGTTCTAATGTGATGTTGTCGAGATGCATGCTTATGATACAAGCCATCGCATGGAGGACAAAATGTATCCTTACATTCTTTGCAGAACTTTGTTGCCACTGATCCTCCACATATACGACACTCAAAATCTGTAGATGCCTGAGCTGGAGAGCTGTCATTTGCCGGGAGTATACCATCTTCAGCATCTTCATACTCAGAGTCTCCTTCACTATCATTGTTTCGTTCAGCTTGTTGTGGTTCTTCCACTACCTGCAGTACAATCTTACCTTTGTCCTGTAGAGTGGATTCAAATATTTAGCTTCTTATAATTTAAGACAAAATTATAAAGTTACAGGTTAGCTGGTGACTGTTTTTTTCAAACTTATAACAGCATCTAGCATTTTTTAGTTAAGGTTACAGTATACCTTCAGGGGTGTCTCGCGCGCAAGCGATGTAGCGCGTGCAGTTTAAGCTATAGATACCTAAACCCCTATATCAAATTAAAGCTTATGGAGCTGGCTATCAAACTATACCAAGAATTTTGAAAGAAAATTAATTGTCAAATTTTTCACGACCACTATATGCCAGCGCCCGAATCACCTTTCGAAAGCTACAAGTCAAAGCGAATTTCATTTTTTTGCCAATTTAATTTTTTCCTCGGTTTCAGGGCCCAAAGCGCTTAAAAAACGTGTCTGCGTTTTGGCATATTCAATTGCAGTAAAAAGTTACAGAACATTTTCAAAATAGGATTAAAAAAATGTGGAGTGATCGTACAAAATTCGCTCTCGAAGGAAAAGTATTCCAAAATTAACAATTCCCAGACACGCTTTTGCAGTTTATATGTTAAACTAGCCACTGTCCAAATTTAAGAGCAATTGAACAAATTCCCTTTGAGTTATAACTCTTTAAAGTGTCTGCTTCGAGTGAAAAAATTTATTCGAGAAAACAACGCTAAGAAAAATTTTCTGCTTCGCAAACAAACTCCGCCCACAAACGCCTTCAACTGGGTTCTCAGATAACTAAGCCAATCAGTGCAGGGAAAGTTTACTACCGTTAACCTCCCGGTGAAATTTACGCACGAATCTCTAAAAAACTCTTGTGTTTCGCAATGCGCTCAAGGAACCGAAGGCAGAGAGATCATTTTTCTGTAGCTCGGTTTTTCTTGAAGCTGGTCTGGCAAAATGGGGAAGACTAAAAAGGATACGAACGCTAGAGTGGCTGAGCGAAGGAAACAAACAAAAGACAGCGCGGAGAGCAACTGTGTGTGGGCACAGTTGTGCATGGATAATATTTCAAATGGTCTCAATGAGTCCGACGATTCGTCGATATCGGACTCATCAGAAGAGTCTCTGTCAGCATCCCTGTTATCACTGTCAAGTTCCGAAATTTTTACAGAACCTTTCTTTTCTCTTACCACGAATATTTGCCCACCTTAAACGATAACTATAGCTTCATCCACATGGCAAACTTTCGCTTCTTCACTCATTGATGTATTTTCATTCGTTCTTCGCTGTTTTCGCTTTTTTGAACCGGCCATGGTTTAAACGTGGTCTATGTTTACTTATAACTTAATAGAGACACGCCTAATATCAAAAATGCTGGGTAGTCAGAACAACAATGCTGATCAACTGAGTAGTCAATTCGTGACATCCATATAGGTAATTCCCACAAAAATCGTCTCGGTTGATTGCATATGCGTCATAGGGCTGTCAATCAAGAGGTAAACTTTTACTTCCGGTGAAAACGTAAAACCGCCATTTCTCCGCCAATATTTAGCCTTTTTCAAAAAATTTTTTCAGAAATTAGAGATTATTCTTCGACCACTATTTTGACCCAAAAATCCAAATTTGAAGAAAATTGCCAACCCGAAGGTATACTGTAACCTTAAAATACAAACCCAAACGAAACATTTTGTAAATTTACTTTCCACCGAAAAAGAAAACTGTTATAAAGACTTTCTTAACTGCTAAAAGTTGTTTTTGCAAACAGTGCAGGTAACAATCATAAACTTTAATATCATTTTGCACATAAATTGAATTCATGCATTTAAATTACCGTCAAGGACTACTAGGCCCCATTTATATAGTCTCAGGTACCTGAGACAACCCTCCCCCCAAGTTCCCCTGGGCGAGTTAACTTTTCACTGTGAATGTCCCTGAGTTGTCTCAGAAGGCAAGACAACTCAGGTGGACAAGTTGTCTCACCTCAACAGGTAAGAAAACTTTTTCTCATATAAACACTTTGGTTCGCCTAACCGGGACAACTCACGGCATGCCGAATGTTGTGTAATATACATAAATTTTATGTTTTAAAGCAAAAATTTAAATTACGTGTGTAAAAATTAGTTCAACGGAGCCCAAGGTGATCAAATGGCCAAAGGAAACACACACAAAAAAATATGACACATTTGAATATCGAATAGGGGCTATAAATAATCATGCAGGGTCAACTTCTCGGCCAGCAGGGACAGACAACTTTTTCTCATAAAAGTGCTCAACACAGTTGCCTCTGGGGAGGTTTGTCTCAGGTACCTGACACCATATAAATAGGGCCTTAGTTAGTTCACCATTCCTACAACTGTCACTGATTAATTAACTGCTCATTCACAATTCTTTCTAAACCTCAGGAAATTTCCAAATTATTTTATTTCTAACTGGTATCTTGGTTTGGACTTTGAAGCTTGGTAGCTACCACTTGAGGGGCAAACATAACATTTCAGTCTGTGTACTGCATTTTGTCATATACATGTCATTTTCATGTTAAATGTCAGGCTGATGAGTATTCATGTACATTAGCCCAAAATGGTTCCCATAAAAGCATTTATGTATGTATTTTCTGTTCAAGACTTTTAAAAGGAGCTTATTACAGAGAAAGCTTAATTCAAATCAGATCAGGTGGTGCAGTTATTTCAAATACACATTCTTCCATATTTAATATGAAAGGACTTAACACATTATTTCTATTATATTAAAAAATCCCCATCAAAAGGAGGAAGTTAACTCAAAAAACATGCTGCCAAAAATATTATTGTTTCCCTGTTCATAAATCGTCCTGGAAGGGATTCAATGTTAAAAATAATATTGAATTCGCGAAGGGGCTCATTAGAGTCTTGAAGGAGGATTTAAAGAGCAAATCCATGGTAATTCAAAGTAGAAATGAAGTGGAAGGACCAACACCTTAAACAGCACCTAGCCTACCATTTTTTCACATCTAACAAGTCACAGGAGATACCAAACATTCAGGGATGATGTCTGTCTGTCTGTCTGTCTGTCTGTCTGTCTGTCTGTCTGTCTGTATGTATGTATGTATGTATATATGTATGTATTTATATATGTATGATATCAGTATGATATCCCCAATGAGACCGGATTGTTTTCTTCATCTCTTATTCTTCTATGCACAGTTTATAAGATCGTCACACTTTCTTTACAACTTAGGTCAGTTCAAGTAGTTACCTGTCCCCCTGATGGTTCAATGGGCTCCTTCCCCCCTTGCCTCCTTGGTGATGGTCTTGGGGAAAACCTTGAATAACCTGGGCCAGTCAGAGGTGGTTGACTCAGCCCTGTGGTGGCTGCAACAGGGTGTGGAGGCCTAGATGCTCTATGTGGAAAAGGCAAGGGTCTTGATGGTGGATAGTTTGACCTGAAAAGCCTTGGAAGGTCCACTTCCTCCTGAGGTACTGGTGGGTCCATTTCATAAAGAGGATGTTTGTTTACAAGTAGTGTGTCAATTTCATATCTAGCAAAGAACAAATCTGGTGCCAGATCTTTCAGTTTAGTAACATTAGGCTCAGGAACATTGCCAGGGAAGGCAACACCATCTGCAATGTCTTGGGTGTAACCCATTTGTGATAGAATGTCACGGCTGCCTATCAGTCTGCCAACATGAGCTTGGACAAGGGAACTGGTAAACTTCACGGTCCGCCAGTATGGAGGGCGGTTTTCTTTTATTAGATTGGAGGCATACTTTTCCAAGATACCTAAGCCTTGTGTTAGATGGAGGAACCTAGATTTCTCCTAAAATTGCCACATTTATAACTAGTTAGACAATATTAAAAAAACAAGTAATTTAAAAATTCAAGAATTAAAGAATAAATGCACTGTTCTGTGATGGTGATCATATTTATATCATTCTGGGGATGTTGAGGAAACTGAGCTTCAATTAGAGATTCTAATTAACAAATAGATTTCATGTTGCCATGAGTCTGTTCAGTAACTTGATGATCACTGATGATGTCAGAATGTGGGAAGAACAAAAAGGTGGCACATAAGACGATAGCCGAGTATGTCACTAATGTTTTAACCACATTTTGACATCCTCTGAGTGCTGCAATTGACTACAATCTGAACCAGGGGGAAGGTAAAAATACTCCTAATCACTTTGGAATAAATTCTGGTGTCCAAAGGACACTTGAGCTACAATGATTCAAACTATATCTTATACTATGTCAAGTAATGCAAGTGGGTCATCACTAAACATGGACTTGATCATTGGAGGGATTCACCTTTAGACTATAACTTAGTCAACTTAAACTAATCTCACCTTCATATAAAAAATTAGTATCACAGGAAAATGTAGCTGCTTACTTTAGAAGTTAAAGAGTTGAATAATTGTGATGATAGAATAAAGCTTTAAATACCAGACTAACCTTGTTTGCTTCAAACACTCTCCTTATATCAAGTTCTACATATTTCCTCTCAATATCTACATCAGCATTCACAAGTAGTGCACACAAATCCAGTAAGTTCTGTCGAGAAATGTCCGACTCATTAACAGCCAGATATTCTTCTACTATAGCAGCTCTTCTTTCTCTTATTTCAGCTTCTTTTTCTTCTTCTCTGAGATCAGTAAATCTTTCTGCACCTTCCAGAGGGACCTGTCTTCTCCTAATAGTTATATGCACAGTACGTTCTCCTTCCTGAGTTGACTGCTCTGATGGAAGGTTTGAATGTCCTGCAGCAATTGTAGATTGTACATTATTTTTAATTGCTCAATATATTCTGAAGTACAGTACTAGTAGAGCAGAAAAGGCAACAGATCTTTTGAAGCAGGGTTGACCAAAAGTTTATTAAGTTTTATCATTAGAGTAGATGACTGATTTTGTTATCTTTTTCTAAAAATCAGATGAACATATTGTTGTGGTTTCTATATTTTTGAGGTTTATCCCTTCTCTTTCATTGATCAGAAAAACATAGATGCAAAGACATAAACATGTTGCTAAATATTAGTTTTATTACCCAAGAATAGCATTTGAGGACGTTAGCCTTGTTTCAAGTGAACATTCAGGTTGCAGTTTTCAAGAAAGTCACTCAAAACTTTATCCTCTAATTTGAAACACTCCTAAATTAAAGTGCTTTTAGAGGCAATTATTACAAGCAGTGTTTCACTTACTTTGCAAAGGAGTGGTGACCTGAGGGTTGCCGTAAGATGTATCATGATTTACCGAAGCCTGAAAATGAGACTGTCTTGATCTTGCAACAGGGTTATTAATACCCTGTGGTAACTGTCGAGTGTGGGATCCATCCATTGTATTGTGTGAAACAGGTGAACGTCTGTTCCACACCAAATCTTGTGCATCTGGACCAGATGTTGAAACATCCTGTAGTGCATCAATAACTGTGCCAGAGAAACCATCTTCCTGAATAATTCTGTTATTAATGTCATTGCCTGGAAGGGAGTTTTGTTCTCTTGAAAAGTTCTCGTTTGCCATATTTGGTTTAGATAAGCCAAACTCCTCAGAAAGCCACCTGTCAGTCTTTTATGACAACAGTGTAAAAACTTTCTGGATAAAATAAGAGAAGCTGGTTACTTTTAACTGAACTTTCCTTTCAAATTATTTGTTAAAACAGCAAACTGGTGCACCTCACATGATGTCTTCTTAACTTGTGTAAAAACTTGCTCTTCAACTACAAAAGAGTTAAAAAACGCAATAAAACACTATAACCCAAATAATACAACACCATTGACAGCACAAAAAGTAATATTGCACTTTTATTTCCAACTAAGCTGGATTAATTTTGGTATGGCATATTGCTAGCCTGCGAACACAGACGTATTTCCACCTGTTGCTTGTCTCCGCCGAAAATAACGTCTGCGAACCCGAGCCAGGAAATGATTTCTGTGGCATTGGGATTTTAAGCCAATCACAGTTTAGCTCAAGTAGCCCCAGAACTACTGCGCAAGGTATTCACTGTGAGGAGCACTCAAGCTTCATTCTATCATGGAATCTGATTGGCCAAGGAGAAACAAAAGTCATTACGTAACAGAAATCGTTTCCTGGCTCGGGTTTGCAGACATTATTTTCAGCGGAGACAAGCGACAGCCAGAAATACGTCTGCATTCACAGGCTAGCATATTGCCAACTGATACTGGAATTAGCTGGTTTGTGTGCGCTAAAGGCATCTGCGGTCGAGAAATGATCAATACCCTCGATCGACACCTTGGTTTACACTCAGTTGACACTTGATCGACATCTTGGCTGACAGTTGACTAATTTTTGCAGACATGCTGGCCTTTGAGTCTCAATCGATACATATGAGTTGGTCAACACTCCACCGACTATCAACTGACTGTCAATCAAGTATTGATTGAGATGTTCATTGATTGTCGACAAATTGTCTGCCAAGCATCAATCGAGATATCAATCAAATGTCAATCGAGATGTCAATCAAGTTTTGATGGAGGGTCGATCAAAGGAATCAAGCGACACTCGACCACCAATGCTTTAGTACACATGATCCAATATGCTTAATTAAATATACTGTGCATATTAAGTGGCACCCTCACATTGTTGGTTTACTGTTGTCCGAGTGTTGGTAAACTGTTGGTACTATACCCACTGGCAGTTACTCAGGAAGTAACCAACAGCTTAAAATGGGAGCCATTCTTCAAAATTAGCCAAGTAATATCTATAGTAATCAAAACTATAACAAAATTCTCAAACGTGATTGGCTATCAGCAGCCCGGTTTGAGCATTAATTGGACAGTGTACACGTCATGCTTGTAATTGAACAGTACACGTAATTTTGCGCGCGTTGTTGCGGTGCACTTTGTTGAGTAAACTGCTGTTTTTCAGCATTCATAACGACCTTTAATCGTTCAGTAATCAATCAATGGTTTGTTCGTTTCTCGAATTTTGTCATAGTTTTGATTAATTGGTAACAGGACATCGTGTCGTCCAATTCAGTCTGTAATCACACTCATGATTAACAAATTGGACTCCCGCTTCGCGGTCGTCTGATTTTGTTAATCACTGGTGTGATTACAGACCAAATCGGACTCCACTCAGTCCTATTACCATTTTTAACTCAAAGTAACTGGGATAGTTTACTTTCCGAGTTTTTGATGGATTTTCAAAATTACCTATGGACAGTTTTATAGTCTAGAACAGCTGCCTGAACTTCATACAACCTTGAACGGTATGCTTCAAAGGTCACCTGTGATGTTCCATAGTCTAACTCCTAAGTTTATCATTTGCCAATTTAGAAATACACTTGTACATGTATTTCACCTTCAAATTTAAAGCAGTTTTCACTAATTGAGTGTCAAAAGTAGTTTGCATTTGCTTTGTTTTTGCATTAACTATGCTCTACATGATTGGCTTAAAAATCTTGTGCCACTTTGTCAACCAATCAGAAATAAACCCATAACCAATTGCAACTCAGTCGCACACCTTTTCCTTGCTTCCCACCAGCAGCAAGTATTTACTTCAAGTTTTGATTGGTTCATAGGGTTGTCTGCATCCTTTATAATTGGCCAGAGTGACTACTCCTGTTTTAGTTTCACGACCGCTCTAAATTGCCACGTTGATTATTTGCTTCCGCTGACAGTACAGTACTAAATTAGCTCCTTCTTTGTGAAGGATGACAATGTTTCTGCTACTATGATAATCCGAAGTTGGCTGAAGATAGTTAGGTTATAAACTGTGTATAATCTAAGCGTTCGAAGGAAATAAGACTTGAGTTGTGTGTCAGTACAACGGCTAAAACTGGGAGAAGAATTTTATGTTCTACGAACAGTGCAAGATTTTGTAAACAAACAACTTCCTTATGGCATGTGCTGCGTTGTAATACTGTTAACCAGAGCGAACAGTATACTACGATTTACTTCCTCGGCCGCTCACTGATAGTAAGCATAAATTCTGAATACAACGTCCTATCTATTAACTTAAACGTAAAGCTAATGGATTCGACTGTTTGAATTGCAGCAACGTTTTTATGAAAACAACTCCACAACTTGAAAATGATTGCAAATGCATTACCTGAAAACTTCGACTATCGTCTTCACTTTCTGCCGTATACGTAAATATACGTAAAGAGGAGCTTCTTTCTCTGTAATTTTCAGTGGTCAGATTCCCGGAACTGGCGATATTCTGGATTAGGGAAAAAACCCTTTCACGGGCTTTCACTTTTTAACCAATTGTGTGCGTTTTTGCATTGGTGTCATGTGGTCTCAACTGGTCCCACGCTCTGATCTTGGGGAGCCACCTAGCCTTCGCGCGTGAGCATGCCATTCGTTAGTTCTTCAGCTGGGGTTTTGAAATTAGGCAGAAATAAACCACAGCAAGATTTTCTGTTTCTTTTCCCAGAAGAAGGGAAAGTCCAATCGGTAAATTTTTGCTGACCTGCTGACTCAGCCACTTTTTAAGTCTGAGCGGAAATTTCTCTAGCCCCTCCCCCGCAAAAAGTGCAAAATACCAGACTTCTCATATCTCTCATTGGGCTCTGGAAACGAGTGTCGCCTGGTCATTCTTTGCGCTGTTCGTTTTCGACGAAACTTTTCATGTTTTCATCAGCGTTATTTCACTTTTCAATAGGCCTTTTGTTGTATTTGGCTTTTAATTGGACGTGCAGATGGCTAGGAACTCCAATCGCGGAAAGAAAATCAATCAACAGAACACAAACAAAACCAGATGCAAATGTCTTGGAATCCTTGAGGGAGGGCTCCAGCATCTGGTGCACGGGTCATAACAAATCAGCCCGTATCTGCAAATTTCGTTATCTTTGTTACCACCCAGTTCAAGATGAGTACTTGTTTTTTCATGGCCCAGAAACAGTACTTGATGGCGTCCCCGTCAATCGCTTCGATCCAGCACTTTTGGACATGTCTTCAGTTGAAGATCATAATGCTCAGTACTTCAACTATATTGACTACCCAGTGAAAGCTTTGGAAAGCTTTTCCAATATTTCGATATTCGACGACTTTAGCTTTATATTTCATAGATTTAATGCAGAAAATATTATGCACATTATTCATGACGATCTGTTACCTCTGTACCACACGATGAGGCAGTTCTCACAGTGTAAGTTCCCCATTGATCTTGAATACAGAATAGTTTTGATGGAGGGATGGAATGAAGGTGCTTACTTTGATCTTTACAAGTTACTTACTAACAAGGAGTTGCTCCTCAAGAAAGATCTCCGGAAGGCAAAAAACCTGATCTGTTTTCAACATGGAGTTATTGGCATATCAAAGTTTACCACATGGTATCAATATGGCTTCAGACAGCCACAAGGGCCACTTCCTCATATTTCGTTAACTGGTGGATACGTGCAACATTTTACAAAGTTTATCAAAAGTAGGTTGGGGCTAAAACATGTATTATTCCATAGATCTGATTCTTCTTATATTGTCCTGTGTTCAAGAGAACATAATCGTTTGATAATAAATGAACTAGATTTGTCAATGGTGATTGCCAGACAGTTCAAAAAACAAGTCATTCGAGTCAGCATGGCAACACACTCTTTAAAAGAGCAGATCCAGCTTGTAAGCAATGCTAGCGCACTGATTGGAATGCATGGCTCCATGTTGATCCTCGCAATGTTTCTTCCACCAGGAGCGAAGCTCATTGAACTGTTCCCATTTGGTATTAACCCAGATAATTACACTCCTTATCGCACTCTGGTGGAACTACCTGGGATGAATGTTGTCTATGCCTCTTGGAGAAATGAAATTGAAGAAAACACTGTTACTTATCCTCATGAGGCACCAGATGTTGGAGGAATTGATCATCTTAGTGAAGAGGAGCAAGAGGAGATCATGAATACAAAAGAGGTACCAAGCCATTTATGTTGCAGCAACCCTTACTGGCTTTTTAGAATTTACCAAGACACTGTTGTTGACATTCAGTCACTCTTATCAATCATAGAATCAACAGAAAATAAGCAGAAAAAATTATCTTCAAGACAAGTTCCTGCTCATGACTATAAACTTTACCCAAGTAAAGTTGTCCATGTAACATGTCAACCTCCTGCAGAGGGCACACAGTCAACCTTGTGGTTGTCATGGAAACCACCCATAAATGTACCCTTTTTTGAAACTGAAGACGTAAAATATGAAGTGTGGATTCAGCAGGCTGGAAAGGATAACTATGTGGTTTATATACTTGATATAACGGACTATATATTTAAAGAAAATCTTGCAAGGAACACACATTATAATGTGTGGGTCAGGTGTATTGTCAATGAAAGGCCAGGTCCTTTTGGAAATGTCACACGCTGTGTAACAAATTAATTTTTGTTGAAAGTTTTTAGCAATGTGATATTTTATACAGTGCAACATTAACTAAAATGAGGACAGGCACCTAAGACAATCTAGTCACCTCAAGAAAGATCTGCTGTAGAAAAGAATTGGTTTTGGATAGTGAATAGATTGGTTTTTCTAATGCTACAAATAATCATTATTGTAACGTACTGAACAAAAATGCACATGGAAACTTGGAGAATCAAAATCTGGAAGTCTTGAGGCATGCAAATGAAGATTTTACTAGAAAATATTTATCAGAGAAGAATCTATTGTGTTACCTGAAACTGCAGACATATAATTTAAGCAATCTGTTGCCTTCTTGCTAAATAATCTATCTTGTTTATTTTTTGACAATGATCTTTTTACTTTGATTAATTCTTTTTAATGTTCTTTATCTCAGGAAAATATCTGGCATTATCAGATGTTTCTGACAGTATTAACTGTTGTTCTTGCTGAGGGTACCTGTCAGAAGTGTGATAATAAAAAGCTAACTGTGCATCTATAGGATGGATATTAGGTTTCCACGTGCATTTTTGTTCAGTATGTTACAATAATTATTAATTATTAGATAAGTAATCATAGTTAGGTTTCCACAATTAGTATGCATTGTATGCTAGCGACTTCGACACGTTAATAAAGTTCTTATCTTATCTTTATCTTATCTTATAAAAATTTATGTTTGTTATCATATTATTAACCCATTGACTCCTGTGCCGCCCGTAACCAGCCTTGACAAGCCTTGGCCTTTGTTCCCCTTCTGACATCATAACCTTTAAACAAAGTTGGCATGATCTATGCTCAGCTTCTGCAGGAGGAAAAGATCTTTCCAATGATACCCAGATCAGAGTGATCACGAAAATGCTCAAAAAGTTGAGTGGAAAACTCAGAGCAAAATTTCCAGCGACTACATGTGGCTACTCCATGGTAAAAATTGCCTGTCTCGATGATGCTTCCTCAGAAAGTTTTGAATTGGAAGCAAGCCCAGTAGAAGGTCAATCACTGCACCAAAAAGAAAAGAAAAGGAGAAAAAGGAATGGCAAAAAAAAAAATTAAAAAAATTGAAAAGCCTAAAGATGTAGGTCACTTTCTTGTCCAATAAAACTATCTCAGAAGTTTGATTTCTGCGCATGCCCAAGCAAAAATGTCGTAAAACGGGGTGCTAGTGGAAAGAAAGGCACGCTGTCATGTTGCAAATGCCTTTTTGAGTAGAATGGAGCTAATTTGGCCCATATCCAGCCTGGAAATCTCCAAAATGTCCAAAAAATGTGTTCTTGGCAAAAAGCTCCGGGAGTCAATGGGTTAATTGAACTCCCAAAATGGGAACAGGTCATGAAATTTTATTAATATTCCCTTTCCACTATCGAAAATAAAAAGATGGAATACCTTGTTCAGTTCAAAGGTTATGCTCTGTCCCTAACCTTAAAATAAAATATTCAAAAGAAATCATGGTAAAAGCTCTCTTATTCCTTTGCACCATTTAGATCCTGATATTTGTTCAAACAATGGATGCCATCTACAGAGTGAACCAGACCCCTATCCAGTCCATAGCATAGTACTGTTGGTTTTGTTAATGCTCATCCACAGATTAGTATCACCCAACTAGTGGACTAATGCAAATCCTGCATTTTGATTGGCTACACTACTAGGGGACTATTAGTAATAGTCATCGAGTAGCGAAATTGGCGCCATCGAGCGTGACGCTTTCTTTCGTTTTATTCCCAAATAAATATTTTTTCAACTTGTTTTTGCTAACTTTATTATTACCTTTTCTGTCCGACCAGTTGGATGATACTAAAACAATTAGACCCTTCGCCCTCAAGGGCTACGGGTCAATAGCCCATTCGGCTTCGCCTCATGGGCTATTGACCCGTAGCCCTTGCAGGCTACGGGTCTAATTGTTAAATAGTGATTTATCTAACAGACATGCTGTATGACCTTTGACAACTGGGGCTAGAACAATTCTTTCTTTTAGGTGTGACTAGTGCATAAAGGCTATTGCAGGGAGGCTTTGTCTCCTAAAATGTCACCTAACCCTCACTGTCTCCAATGATCCCCTCGACCAGCTGTTCTCCAGTTTAAGATGAAATCTGAAAACTTGGTGTTAGGGGTAGGCCATTTGACATTTGAGGGAGGGTGGGTGGGTGATGTTCAAAAAATATCCTGCAAGCATACTTGTACCAAAAAAAATGCATCCACATGACCACTGGGAAAAAAATTTCACACACATTCAGAGAGCTGAAAAAAAGTATGTTACATGGAGTGCATGAAAGCAGGGCCAGGCACCGGCCAAATTGACTGGTTGTGAGGATGATTTTGCCCACCTGGTTTGACCATCTAGAGGAAAGTTTTATTTTATTAGAAGTTCAATTCAAATAGTTTTGCCTGCCTGTGAAAATCAGCTGCCCTCTTGCTGAAAATGTCAATGAAACCCCTGCATGAAAGGGTTTAAAAAAATTCATGCCTATACCAAATCACCCATACACCCCCTCAAAAATCAAATGTTCCACCCCTTAGAGGTTGTCATTCACCATTTACTGGGAGGTGCACAGATGGTTTCATGACAGACAGCACTATGATCAGTGCAAAGTTAATAAAAGTTGCAATGGACGCAGCTTGTTTCAGTGTGAGAGGAAAGCCATACGTCTTTGTGCCCAGATGGAATGACTCCACCAGCTTGAAAAACCTCTGCCATTCTTCTTCGTTGCCGTGTAACTGACCAACAGACCACAAGTAATTGAGATGTTGTGATACATGCGACAAGGCTTTAGTGATACCTGCTGCACTCCAGAGGAGGCGGAGTGACAGTAGAAACCAAATGCATGTCCTGACAAAGGTCCACCAATGAGAAGACTTGAAATTTTTAACAAGACTAACAATAGCCCCCACATGGGTAACAAGATTAGCCACTGAGAAAAACGCTAGCAGAACAATGAATGGCTGGAAAAGACCTGCGAGGGCTTCGATGCTTCCTATCACACTGGAAAGATATTTGCTGGCATCAGCTGGCTTTATTCTTGGTCGGTTTGGCACATGTATCCTCCCCTGTGTTGGTCTCGTGACATCAACTGACACAGTAAAGTTATCAAAGTCTTGGGATTCCTGTGCACCCCAATGAGCTCCTTCGATGCTACTCTGATCTGACGTCACCACGATTTCATCTAAAACTGGGGCTTCTTTTTCATAAACAAGAACAAGGTCCTTGCCAGTCTGAAAGAAATCCATAAAAAGAAAACCAGTTATGCCATTTATTAATCTTCTTAGTGGACTAAGGCTTTGCAAGACAGGGTTTGGTTTTTCTGAGGGCCTGTACAGCAGAAATGGGCTGTCTCCGAACATGCACATGAAACTGATGACATCTCGAACGGTTAATCGGCTTATCAAAATAAAAGAGTAGGCGACATATCCTGTAATGTACATTGCCATCACCCAAAAGAAACAGTAAAGCACGAGCCATGTCAGGGGGTCGATTTCGAGCATTTCTGTATGACTTTCCGCCCAAGAACCAGCAAATTTGTCCCCTTGAAATACGGTGTGGAAAATCACATATGCGGTCCACTGGTAAATCTCTAAAATCAATGGATAGATGCAGTTTTTAAACGCAGCTTTCCTCAGCCAAGAGTTCCTTTGTGTTTCGTGCCACGGAATTTCCTGATCAGACTCGACAAAACCTTCCACCATAGACTTCCTTAACAGCCTTCTTTTCAACATCTTGTTGAATGCTGAGGACGTGTACACACGACATCCCGAAATCAAGGCAATAAGCGGAACAATGTAAAGCGAAAACTGTATCCACGTGTCTATTGTGGTTCGAACAAAAACTCCAATAATCGCTACAAATGTCATGGCGACGAGCAGAAACGCGAAAATGAATCCACCGAGCCAAGAGTGTACCTTTGAATAGAGCCTTTCTCCAGGTCCGAAGAGGATAGAAATTGAAACCAAGGGTGATAAAGCTCGAGAATAGGAGTTCTTCTCCATGATCGACGCGCTCGAGAGAGCCATCACTCTTACTTACCCTTATTCTAGGAAGCGGTTCAACTTGACGCTTATATTATATACGATCAGGTGATCTACTACATGTAACTGACATCATACAATCACTATTCATTGGCTAATTCTAATGACAGTCGTTGAGGGTCACTTCATCGTGTTCATTTCATTTCTTAGTGCGAGTGAGAACAGACCCGTGAAAAACATTTGTTTACAACGGTAACTATAAAGTCTAGTTTTGTTCAAAACGCCTTTATTGTGCGCGTTTATTTACGTGTGTGTGTTCTCTTATATGGGCGTCATAGGGGTATAGTTTTTGGATCATTTTGGTCTGAAATAAGATATAGATTTTAGCCATTTCGGTATAGTTTTTACGTTCTGGTCTTAAATTGGGTAAGTTTGGTATGAGTTTTGGTATGGCAGAGTAAAGAATTCAAGAAGCTAGACGCACACCCCCACCCAATTTTTTAGGAGTACCTCCAGAGTCAGCTATGTAGTATGTATTATTATATTTATGTATAAACAGTAATCATATACATGTATGTAACATAAATTATATAGTTTTGTTCGAAAATGATGTAAATATGTGGAAAAAAGAAAAAAAAGAAAAAAAAAGGAATACCTCCAGAGTCAGCTATTCCGGGGGTACCTCCAGAATTTATTCAGGGGGTTTGTTGTCCGAAACCGCAGAAAGAGATTTTATCAGGTATAGCTACGCCCAGGTGTATCGAATTGAACAAATTTGTTTAAGTATTAATCCGATGTTTACTTAAAGTTTTCCAGACTTTTTAGCCGAGATTTGTAGACTGTTTGCTAAACATCACAGCTTGACACAAACATTGAAGTCTGCACAAAAAATATAATGGAATGTTACAATTCCAGAATCTTCAGGCGATTTCGCGAGAAGTGAGAAATATTGGCGGGAATTCACAGTACAGTAATTTTTATTCGAAAGTAGATTCGTGCTCTAGCTACTTCATTGAAATCCACGTCCTCATTTCAATTTTATTTATTTTTCTTACCTGTCTTAGACTGTTCACAGCCTGTCTATTTACGCACGCTATCCGCGCGTTCAATGATCGAATAAAAATATGAGAAAACAGAGGACTGTGAACAGTCTAACCTGTCTTGCCATCTACTTGCTTGTTTTTCTCCTAGCTTACTGAATCCTCGAAAGAAAATTTTAATCAGCTGGGCTTGATTCAGACGTTCCGAAGCAGAGAAAGTGACAAAAGCAGGCAAATATTAATGCAATTGCATTATGTTGAATGGCTTATGAATGTTTAAAATCTGGACCATGAAAAAAACAAAAGCCGAATAATCACGTCCCTAACTTCATTAGCGAGTAATTTAAGAAAGAACTGAACCAAGTGAAACGAACAGTTCTTCGGTTGACAAGAATCCTCTAACACACATTTCTATTTTCTTTGTCTGTTTAACTCATAAATCCTATATTTTGGCTATTTTATCTGAATGTTTTTCAACCTCCTCGATCAGCTTATACCAACCCGTCCATCATTACATCAAGAAGATCGATCCGCTTTGAAATATAATACGATGTATTTCACTCTTTAGGGTTTTTTTCCCAGAGTAAATGGCGAGAAAAAGAATATATATTTGCAGAAGGAAGATCTTAAATTTTGCATTTCCTGTACCCTGCGGCAGCTTGCTCGCAGACCACATTTCCTGAAATGAAACCTGTTCGTATCGTGTCGTTCTGGCGCGTGCGGACCGTGCGAGATCAAAGTTACTTAGCGAAATCCCCTTGGGAGCTCGAAAGACGCACATCTGGCAGGCGAGGTGGACATGTATGGACAAAAGAACTTTCTGAGAAATCGAAGTTCTCCGTTTATACAAAGAGTAGCGAACACGATGCAAAATATCCAATGTCAAGGCCAACAGTTGTTCTTGAAGAAAACTTCAGGGTTTACAACGACAACACACAGCTGAAGCCCGTTCGCTCTTTAAAAAGGGCGGGAAATTACTACCAAATAAGGATGAGATCATTACAATTCGTATTGTTATTGACAGCTGACGCGCTGTCGTCATGCGAACATCAGTCGTCGCCTTGCTATATTTGGCGCTCGTCACATTTTCCCGCCATTTCGGTTTTGTGCTTGCGTTTACAGTTTGGTTGTGGAACACAAATCAAAATGGCGAGTTCTAGCGACGATGAAGAGGCGAACAGCTCGGAGCGATTTGATAATCTCTGTCGTGATCTTAATATGGACGAAGAGACTAGTCAAGAAGCATGGTCTTCGTATCAAAAAATAAGCACGAATTACACTTTAGAGGTACCTTTTGTTTGTGTGCGTCTGTGTTCGTTACATGTTTGCTTCGAATCTTACGTGTAAATATTCCTTTGACCAATGCTCCTATCTGGGCCTGTAAGCGAGTTGGTTTTGCGATCGGCTGAAAATTACCAAGCACTTTTTCTTTCAGGGAGACAGTCTACATTGGCTGGCATGTGCTTTATACGTCGCCTGCCGCAAGAGCGTTGTTCCAACGGTCGACAGTTCAGGAACAGTCGAAGGAAATTGTGTCTCATTGACGCGGTTGTTGAGAGCGGCGAAATTGAGGTAAGCTTTCTTCGTTCTTTTTGTCATCTTGTACCATTTCAGTTTCTTTGCTCACTGCCTTACCCGTAATATTTTCGATTTTCCTTTGTCTGCAGCCTCATTCAGTTTTTCAGTAAAATGAAGAAATGGTTGGACATGTCGAATGCCGCGGGAGACTTTAGGAAGAAAATCGAGCTATTGGAAAGGAACTTTCATGTGTCTACCGTTATTTTCAAGAAGTACGAGCCAATTTTTCTGGAAATCTTTAAAGATCCTCGGGAGGAAAACACAAAGACTCAAAGAGGTCGTAAATCCAGGTAAAAACTAAATTTCCTTGTGTGGTTCTCACGACGATGTATAAACAATAACGTGACGATTTGGCTTTTCAGAATGTAAGCCCACTCGGGTTCGCACTGTAGCACTGAAATTTTTCAAGCGTTGTTCGTTTCGTAGTTTTTATTACTGTGTTATTTTTCTGTGATTTAATCAGCTTTGTTGAGATCTCAGCTGTAAACATGTGATATTCAAATGAGTAATAACTCGTGGCTTATTCACCGATCTCAATTCTTTTATGCCCCACAGAAAACAACCTTGTTCCGTTGGTGATGTGTTCGCTTTCTGTTGGACTTTATACATTCAGGCGAAAGGTCAGTGTTTTTTGCAGAGCCAGAATGCACTTCCTACTTGATTTTAAAGAAAATTTAAAGCTAAAGTAACTACGTATTCCCTTGCTGCAACTAAACTTTCGGAGATGATGCACAAAGGTTCGAATCTCACGCTTTATTCCTGTTGGCGCGAAATTCGCCTTGCATCATATGGGACAGTTTCGCTCCAAGTTCCTTTCTGTAATGATTCATCAATCTTGCGAAACAACCTCCCTGAGTCTCGTTGTGCAAAGACTATAACGTAAACAAACTTGAAAGAAAAACATCCAAGGTCGTGAAATGTTATATTTTAGCACCTATAAGCGTAAAGCCGGCGTGTACCAGCGAAGGTGAAAAAGTATTTTTACAACGCTATTATATATTCTTAGAAACAAAAGATTTGCTGTTTGGTGCTTTCACTTTTGAAGGACATAAAACAGCGTAATTTAGGTTGCATCCTTCCATGTTTTTTTCTTGTAGCTTTTTGGGGGTGTTGTCAGAATCTTGTGAAATTTGAACTTGGTGTGAAATCAATATAAGGTTTACAACCCACTGCGGTCATGTGCCGCACATTTTGTGTTCTATTTTTGCGGTTGAATTGTTGACAAGCACTGGTGGAGTAAAGCTTGTTAACCTGGAGATGGTTTACTTGAGGGGTGAAATTTGCAGGATTTTTGATTAGCTATGTTTTTTTTTCCATGGGTAAACACTGCTTTGACACAAATCTTGCAATATTTTGATTGTTGGGGGTGACATTAGTATTAGCATATCCCTCAACGACTGAAATGATGGGCAAATATATAGAGCGTGACAACTATTCAAAGGCTTTTGTGGTTTCCAGAAAGAATTTCTGCTTTAGGCATTTTACGAACTTAATTACTCACAAGCAACAAAAGTTGGAGCATATAATTTTAGTGCGGCAGAGAGTGTAAAACGTTTTGGCCCTCGATTGTATCATTGGTTCTCTGGTTCACTGCACAAGATTATTCAATTTCTAGGCAAGCTTGGGGATTGGATTATTCCACATCACCCCACATGACTCGCGAGCTGATCTTGTACCAGAAAAACTGTTCCTTCTTTTGTTTGTGCTTACTCATGCTTGAGCAATAGATCTGCCATCAATGACTCATAGATGTGTTTGAAAGACAGGCACTGACAGATACAAAAACATGTTCAGGCACGTTTACAGGGGTCAGCTGCTCCATTCCTTAGAAACCTGTTGTCTTTATTTGGAAAGCATGTAAGGAAGTTAAAATATGAGGATATATTCTGAAGCAGAATGAACTAAATTTAAATACCTGCAGTACATACAATTTTAATATGGCTGAATGCATGATAAAATCTAACTGTCTGTCAGCAACATATTGCTAGGCACATTACGTTTGATCATTTTGACATAATTCTGTTGCTACAAGCTTGACCCTCTTGCTACATTAAGCAGGGATTTGTTAAATGTCATCTTCTAATTCAGCTGTAAAAGTTTGTAGAAATGTTCTGTTTTCCATGCATGAAAATATACTGAGTGTTTTTTTGTAACTTCTGAAGCAATTGGTGTCCATTTACTTCATAAAAGATTTCACTAAACTGTGCACCCCCATGGGGTTAATTTGTTTTTAAGCAGCATTTAAGTCACAGATTGTTTGCAATGCTGCTCTACGTCTTTGTAAACATTTATGACCATGCTATGAAACTAACTCAAGCCTTCAATTTGTATGGCAACATAGATGGGTTCCTTTAAAACCGTACAAGTTCATGTTAACTGTGTTTCTGCCTTATCCAAACACAAAAGCTCAGCTGGTAACTTCCTGTGTTTCTTCAACAAATACTTAATTTTTTAAAATTTATTTCTTTTTCAACTGTCATCACAGAACAGGAAATTTGGGTGCTCATCTTGGTTTTTGAAGTGTCTATTGTGCACAAAATTGAATCTACTTCCTTCAGGAAAATCAGATATTTAGCCATCAGATGATATGTAGTTTACATTAGATAATTTCACCCAGGCAGTCTTGCTATTTTCTGCTATCGTGCTCACATTTTTTGTCAAAGAACAAGTGTCTGTTATTTGCCTGTCCTTTTGATTGTGGATTTCTAGCTGCCGTGGTGCAAAGAAAATCATTTTTCTTTGCTTGCCCTTTCCAGCAAGCTGTAATAGTGATGTACTAACCCAAAAAACACTCTCACTAGCCCTCCAAATTTCTCTCTAGCATAATTGATTAATTTAAAATTAGAATAAAACAATAATGTTGTCTCACTACTTCTGTGATTTTAATTTCTCCCCAAACTGAGACCCCCCGCCCAAAAAAAAAAAAATCTTATTGCCCATCAGGCAAGTAAAGAACAGAATTCACTAGCCCTGGATTGCTGGACACAACTTTCTTTGCATGCTGTAATTGTGTCAAGTATCGGAAGTGATAAACCACAATCACCTCTCCCCCCTTATAAAGTATCCTCTCTTTAAAGGGAGTGGTCCCTCTGAATCGTGAAGTAAAAACATTGCATTGCAGGACCCATAGTCCTCTTTTTGGGAATTACCAGTGGCAAATGTGAACGATCAAACACTCGCTGTGGAATTATTCTTGAAGTAATAACAACATGTCTTGCACTTTATCAACAGGCCATTTCCCTGCTATCAGTGATGACTTGGTGAACTCCTATCACTTACTGTTGTGTTGCTTGGATCTTTTGTACTCAAACGCCTTGTTCACTAGGAATCGGCGAGAATTATTGAATCCTAACTTTGAAGGTAATTTTTTTCAAATTCAAAGCTCATTTGTTTCTCAAAACATTAGAAATCACAACTACTCGAAGTTCACATCCATGCTTTTGCCCTTCATGTAGGACTCCCTCAAGATTTTGGAAACAGAGATTTCAGGGTACCAGCTGATGTGCCATGTATTGTTGAACGGCTGTGCAACAGGCATCAAGGTACAGTCACATGCAATCACATCACTGGATTCATTTTTGAACTTGCTCACCTTTGCTGTCTCTTTATTTTTGTTTTCTGTCTTAGGGTTAGAAAGAAAATTGAATTTCAGCTTGCCCTTGGGACAAGTAGCTCTCAAATTTTGCTAGCCCTGGTCAAGCTTAGTTTGCTCTTTTAATCATTTCATTGGCAGCCTCGCGCACGATATTGGTGTACAAATCAAAATTAGCAAAAATCGGACGAAAATTTGTTTTAGAAATGTTGTAATTCGCAGGTTATTAATTTTTTTCTCTTCAAATGAGCACCATCTTGTAGCGATTTTCATGTAGTTTCCTTCCATCTTAGCTACATCTCAAAAGCGCTTGCACAGACACTCTTCATTCTAATCTTCACAAGTAGTGTAACACATCGGGCCATATTTTACGCTACTCTTATCGCGCCCATTGTAGGTGCGATTTGCCATTTTTGCCTCTTTGGCAAATTTTGCTTTTTGCCAAAATCGCGCACGTTACTCCTTTTGGTGGTTTTTGCTTTTGCCTTTCGCTCCAGCAAAAAATTTGCACCCTTTTGGCTTTTGCATATTTTGCCTTTATTCCGAGTCCAGCAAACTGAGATACAGGTTTCGCAAAGCAAAGCGTTGCAAATTATTGTCAAAGGAGCTCTTTTGAATCACAGAAATGGAGAAAAGCGTTTTTCAGAATGCAAACTATAAGAGAACACCACATGCTAGTAAGTTAGGCTATCAGAGTGCTTACCAAGGATTTGGAAACGATATAACTTTAAACACACATTTGTCCAATTTTTGTCCAGCCCGGCGATCTTGAGAAAATGACAGAACGAATTATCTTATGTCTTTTTTGATTTCTTTTTACATGCACTAAGCAAGCATCTTCCCTGCATCTTCTTGTCCGTTTCGTGTTCATCGTGGCCATTTTGTTATTTACAACAAGCCCAAGTTATGTCCAAATAAGGAAATGGATGGACAAGTCGAGTTAGGCTGGGATTGAAAGGTTTCCGCATGAAGAGAAAACAAAACAAAACATCGACGTCTTGGTTGACCTTTATTACGGTGTTGTTTGCCAACTTTGCGGAAGGATCGGCAAGGATAGTGTTCAATCTCAACTGAGCATTCGCCTGTGAAAATAGCATCACTAAAAGTATCACAAAATGCTCGCTTCAGCTTTTTGTCAGTACTTTGCACAGCTCGCGTACTCCAGCCTTTATTACGGTGTTTTGTTTGCCAGCGCTCAAGCGGCAAAAGCACCCAGAAGGCAAAATTAACAAAACAACAAAATGGCAAAAATAGCGCGGGCCTGAAAGGCAAAAAATGCACGATGCTGGAGGTGCGATTGGCAAAATGCAAAATTCCCGCAAAAGGCAAAAAAGGAAAAAAAAGTGCTCGAAACGTGTGAACAAAGGCGCGATGAAATGACAAAGTTTTTAAATTAAAAACGTGGTCTCGCGCTAGTTTTGTAATCATATTTTTTTGACAGATACAACCACAAATGAAAGAATCCCACCATTTTAAAGCAAAATTTAGGTGCACTTTGGAGACACCTTCTTGAATTGAATTGTTCACACTAAGAAGTTAAAAATTATAATAATGCACTTTACGGTTTGGTCAAAAAATGGGGGAAAAATGGCACTTTTTGCCTAACCTGTTTTCGGAATTTCGTTTTTGTTCTTCTAATAAATCTCTTTCAGACAGATAATTTTGCTTTTTGGGGTGCACACAGATGGAAGTTTAATTCTGTGAAGTTTTACGACCACTGGTTTTAAGAATGACGAGAAATAGTAAGAAATCTAGCGTGAGACCGTTTTTGTTACGCAATTGTACACCAACATCGTGCACGAGGTCTGGCAGACGACTTGCCTGATCCCTTGTCCACTGGGGGCAAATGAGAATGAAAAGTTACTTGCTCAGAAGGAAAATCTACTTGTCCCGGACAACCAGATGGCACTTTTTTTTAGCTCTGTTGTCTGCAGGACAATTTAGTGTATTGCCAGTAATCACCTGCAAGTTCCTAAGAGTGATCAAAACTGAATTTCTCCTCATATTATGATTATAATGCCAAGTATAGTGGACAAAAGAACAGTGAAAATTCCAAACAATGGGATACATAAACAATTATTAAAGTGTTGTCTTAATGCACCACTTAATTCTCAGAAATGAAAGTTTAATAACATTGTACCACAAGCAGTATGGAGAATTAAATTCTTCAAGCTTGAGTCTGTAATGTATTATAAATTCTCCCAACGAAAACATGTAAAAGAGGTGGGGAGATTTGCAATGCTGACTGTGGAAGTAGCAGTGTTGAGCAAACAGCACAAAGTGGTCGCTCTTGATATGTCATTCCAGGAAAAAACCATACCCACCCCAAAAGGAGGTCCATGGAAATTCCAGGGACCGGGGAAGGGTACCGTATTTTCCCGTGTATAAGTTGACCTTTCAAGACCTAAAAATCAGTCCAAAAATTCGCCCTCGACTTATACATGGGTCAAAACTTGAGATCCAAGAGCCAGTCAAATAATTAGCATAATAATTGTCTTTCAATGTTAACAAACATGTGATAAACGGCAGCACAGTTTACGACGTACGTTCGCTTAGTGATCTGTCTCTCTATATCAGAGCTTCAGGTTAAAATGCATCAACATTTATCCGTTAAATTTTAACCCGAATCTTGTAGACACTCACTGGCTTAATTTTGTCATAAAGAACCAATATTTTTCCTGTGAATAAAGCTGTAGTAAAGCCGCTCGGAGAAAACATCTTTCGCGCTTCAAACTTCTCTGCTTGGTAACCTGGCAGGATACGAGTGTGAGTACTTCTGTACCAGTACTTGACCGATTTCAAGACTTGACTACCAAGTTCCCAACACACGCTTTGCACTTTGTTTATGGCGTCATTCTGAAAGTCATGAGCTTCTTTTGTGTTTTGCCTGTCTTATAAAGTCACTTTTAATCTCTTTGCACTTAAAAAGGTTTGTTTGAAATCCTTGTTTGATTTTGTGAGCATTTTACAAAAATTATCGTCGAAAAGCCCACATGCACACATGTTGCTAAACTGGGTAAAACGCTCGTATACATGCCATAATAAGCTTTAAAACTGTGCGTTGAAACTTGCTGTGATTTGTTTACATATCTGTGGTAGCTGAAAGATAATTTTAAGAAATATAAGATAAGTTTTCCAAGAAATTCTTACCTGGAAATTAAGAAAATCTAGTTTTTGGCCTCAAAAATTGGGGGTTGACTTATACACGGGATCAACTAGTACACGGGTAAATACGGTAGGTATTTAAAAGCCAACCTTTTTCAAAGATAGGGATCTGTGGGGAGGGAGTAACCAGCAAAATAAACTTCTATTGGAGGGGTAGAGATATTTTGTGTAACAATGCATTGATTCTAGCAAGCATATGGATGATCATATATTTGAACTGCAGAGGAATATATGAAGTATGTTATATAACTGCGATGATCAATCATGTGTTAAGTGTATTGATTTGTCTTTCCAACAGGAATAGTGTTGGAGGCTAAAGGTATCAAAGAACATCACTGGAAGCCATTCCTAAAGCAACTATTTGAAAAAAAGGTATAAGGCTTAAAGTGATTACATCATCCTGTGTACTAAAAGTTGGCTGTCATGATAGGCAGTGGTATCTCACACGTGACCCACCCCTATTTCCATGAAAGAGAGGCCATGACAAGGAGAATAATAGCTATTCTAGTTTAATATGTGCCTCTTGTATCTTAGTCTCCTCCGCAGCCGTTTTTTGGGATGTCACGCAATGCTCCCCCCAAAGAAACGGCTGCTCACATCCCAACAACATTCCTTTCACAAAATTAGCCAGTCAAAATACCAGCGACGCTTGAATGAGCTTCCTATGTAGCTGAAGACTCTTCAAAGGTCAAGCTAATTATTAGAAGCTTTCAACTCAAAAAATTATTGTCGAGAAGGAAGATATCTATTTTAACTTAATAAAGGAACCAGGAAATCAAGTAGCTTCGCTCGCTTTGTTGACAGCGAGTTCTGAATGCCGCTCTTTCCTCCTGATTACAATCTGTAAGAAGCATTTAGCCCTTGGTTGACACTTACAATTTGACATTTCAAGAAAATATATATTCTCTCATTAGCTGAACATAGCAATGAGCACACGAAGCACTTGTACTTAGAGCTTTCATTTATGTTTTTTTTCATCCATCATGATCGTAGCCTGCGAACACCACCTATTTTTGGCGACGTGCGGCATGAAACAAAAGCCAGAAATCCCTCGCGTGTTCGCACCGCAGACCTTTTCGCATGAAAGCTTACGTCAGTCACACTTTGCTATTATGTGATTAGTCTGTTCAACAGAGCGCAAACAAACCACAAACACAAAAGGAAAAGAATGTGGTTCGGCTGTGAGCAGCCGTTTCTTTGGGGGGAGCACTATGTGACATCCCAAAAAACAGCTGCGGAGGAGACTACTTGTATCTGGGTTAAATTATATATATGTTTTTTTCAAAAAGTAGTATTTTTGCCAGAAACCTATCTCCAAGAAGAATGCTAATAAAGATGAGGATATATCATGATAACAAAGCATCAATGTGACACTTAACTCACCTGTGCTCAGCACTGTTATCCTCTTTTGATAGTAAGATAATAGGACTGTCCTATCTTTCCAGAACCAGCAGTTCTCTTAGTCTGTAACCCCCCACCCAACCCTCACCGTCAACACCAAACTGGGAAGTAATGGTTTAAAACCTCAGTCTTTGAATTCTTGGACATGAACAGAGCTTTAGTTGGCAAGTTGCAGTAAAATTCATGTTCTTTTAACAGACACTGAAAGGGAATGAGGAAAACCTGACGGGTATTCTGGATCAGGGAAATTTTGAACAAAACTGGTAAGGCTAAGAGTATCTTTATTCCATCCAGTCCAAGCTTTTGTCCCCCTCTTCCCCAATTTACATCCTAATGTTAAGATTTATATCAGTTTTATACTGTACAAACTTCTTAATATCCCTTAGAGTGCATTTAAGAGACAGGGTTGACACAAACTTAGACAATCTGGAAGTGTGGAAAATAACTAATTTTGTCTTTTGAAAAAATCTACCATTCTCTTCAAACAAAAACAAGTTCTCAGCTGTTCATGGCATCTTTGTCAGCTAATCAAGTTACCTGTAAACATGAAACACGAATAAAATGCATAGTGGAGTATTTTTTGAGAACTTTCAAGGTCTTTGGAAATGTAGTCAGACACTGTCTTGAGTATTTGATATATCTTTTTAATCAAAACAAAGGAAAAAAGAGAAAATCATAACAATCTATGCTAAATAAGAGCAGATACCCAAACACTGTCCTTTGTTTAAACTTGATGAATTAGTAATTTGCATTTGAGAAGTGGTCAGAAGCTAGTTATCAGTGTTATCTAGTAAGATCATTGCAGCGAGCAAATTACAGTGTGAAGCTCTGTTTCTCTCTTAAAGTCTTTCATGTACAATTTAGACGTTATATTTTAAGTACTGATAGTGGGACGTTTTTTTGTGTACCTTTTTGTTGATTTTCTTGGTTTTATCTACCAGTAAATCTGTCAATAAAGAATATGAGGAGTATGTGCTATCAGTTGGAGATTTTGATGAGAGGATCTTCCTGGATGATGAGGCCCATGTGGAAATAGGCACACCAGCAAAGTCTTACACTTTTGCAGAAGTCGACGAGCAGCAAAGGTAAGAACAAATGTCTGAGGGGAAGGAACAGCTATAATTTGACTTTCAAACGATTTCTTGTGTAGTCAAACCAGTATTATTCATGTAAGAAGGATTTTGTTATCAGCAAATAAGGGTGTATTTGATTTAATGACTAATATTGGTTTTCTCTTTCTTTAGGATGGGGCTTAGGAGGAATTTACAGGAACATTTTACAAGAGTAAGTTCTAATGTTTTTCTTTCTGTTTTTGCTGATGGAGTTAGTTATAGCTTTAAGCTTTTAGACCCCTCTTAATTGTTATACACAGAGTGATCCAAATTCCCTAACAGGAGGGGGACTATTGCATGGATTTGGGATGTAGGATGCTATATGATTCTCAAAACTATGACCACTGTAGACCAAAATAAATGAATACCTGAATATGTGTACTGATGTCAGTATGCCTAAAGCTAAAAATGACAAAATTATTGACCCACCTCACACTGAAACAGATGCAAAACCATACACTTACGGTAGCAGATAGCATGCAAGATAATTTTTTTTTCCTGGAGTTTAGACTCATTCTTTTTTCCTTTTGTTGTTACAGACTAGAAGTCTTGCGCCCTCAACTCCCCTGACTGGAAGAAGATATTTGAAGGAGAAAGATCCTAAGTAAGATGCTTCACAGAATGAGTTGCTATAATTGTGATTTTCAAGAAATTCAATGTTGAAAAAATATTATATACTTTTAGACTCTCTCAAGAATGTTAACTTTCATCAGTTTCAATCTAAGTTAAGTACCACTTGAATCATGTGCTGAACAGTTAGCCAAGCAGCTGCTAGGTAATAATATTAATTAAAATTAAATCTTAGTTCTTGGTCCAATCACTGTTTATTTCTATGTTGTAGGGTAACTCCTGTATCCACAGCAACACAGTCAGTCAGTAGACTGCAGGCTCTCCTGTCAGGGTTGAAGGCAGGGCCAAGTGATAGGCTTCTGAAAATATTCTCGTAAGTAGAAAGTTCTCAATTGCAAATTATTATTAAGATTTTGTTTGTAGACCACGCTTGCCCTGAAACGTCATATTAAAAATCAGAAGTCATCCATTTCCATGTTTAGTTCATATAGTGTGATTGTCCGGGTGAGGGTAGTTCTGAAAAGAACTGTTGTTGGTGACTGACGTTTCGACAACCTGAGCGGAAGTCATCTTCAGAGTCAAGGCTTGACCCTGAAGATGACTTCCGCTCAGGTTGTCAAAACGTCAGTCACCAACAACTGTTCTTTTCAGAACTACCCTCACCCGAACAATCACACTATATGAACTGCTGATACTCCTGGGTTCAAACATGTACCATGTTACATATCCATGTTTGTTTTCACTTTTATAGCCACTCCGGGCTTGTGTAAAACTTAAAAAGAACTCTGCTTTGAGAATTACCCCATAGTACATTGTTAAACACACCCATTACAAGTTAGTTCAGAAGGCCAATAACTAAAATCAGCCAATCAGATTGCTCCATTGTCGGTCCAATATTCTCCAAGTATTGGACCGGGCACTGTCCCGAACGAGCCTGCAAGATTACTCTTAAAGGTGTTCTGTAGTTTCAGTCATGTAATGAATCTCTTATTAACCAGCCTTGCTAGGCATTAAAAATTATTTCCAGTGCTGACTCTGTATTTTATGTTGCAGTGAGTGCAGTAGAAATCCTCAGGAAGCCATTGAGAGTCGAGTTGGAACACTTGGCGAGACCTTCCTCCGGGAATATGTTCAGGTAAATAATGATTCATTAAAGCAAATATTGGAATGATGTCTGATTGCTACTTCATGGTTTTGAACTTAATTGTATGGCCTGGCCTCCTCTTCATCAGATCAGAAACTTAATATGTTCTAATTTCCTTTCAGCCATCGCCTGACAGGCCAAAATCTCCCTGCTCCACAAGAGAGTTTGCCACAAAGAGGCTGAAACTTGCTGAGATTCTGTACTTCAAGGTATGGTTAACTCTTGCAATTAGTGTTTGTTGACTCTGAAAAATGAATTATTGGATAATACATGTAACGGACAGTAACTGTGGAAGTTGAAAGTTGATTGCTATTGAAACATGGCAATTCTTTTTCTATGTTGTGTCTTTGAAACAAACCTCTGCAAATAGCTCGCTTTCATTTAAAACAGGAGCTTATACAATGCTAACATTTCTGGTTTTATTGACAGGTTCTTGAAAGCATTACTTTACAAGAGCAGAACAGGCTGCAAGGACACCTAGATTTAACTGTAAGTTCACTTTTTTCGGGGAAGTAAAAGGGTTAGGCTTCTTTTCAGCAACTAATCATTTAACATCTGTGAAGAGATAAATATGGGTTTACAAACACTTTGTGTTTCTTTTTTGCAGAGCCTCTTGGAGCGAGAGAACTTGCATTCTTCCTTGATGGCCTGTTGTTTGGAAATAATTATCTTCTCTTACAACTCCCAAAGGTAGGTATCTTGTTAGTACTGGATCTTGTACAGAGAGCATAGAGCAACTTTATTTTTACTTCTGGATAATTGCAGCAAAGCTTAATATCTTGTCTGTCTTGCTCTCATTTTATTAGAACTTTTCCATGGGTGATTGAAATCTTTGACATCAGTCCCTACTGTTTCCTGAAAATTATTGAAGTTTTCATAAAAGCTGAAGATGGGCTCTCAAGAGATGTTGTTAAACACCTCAATCATGTAAGTCTCAGATTAGCCACATAAGGCTGATTTCTCCTTTAACAATATTATAAAATTACCAAAAGATAAATGGAATTCAATATTTGTTGCATCTTTTGGAGTAGATTGAAGAGCAGATTCTGGAGTGCCTTGCTTGGAGCCATGACTCTCCCCTTTGGTCGTCAATCCAACAAGCTGGTTCTGTTCCATCATGTGAAGACGTATCTCTCCCTTACCAGACAGAAGCTGCGCACAGCACACAAAACCTACTGGCCTCGCCTATTATCCACCCTCGTGTTCAAAGAATTTGTGGAGAGGAGGGAGCTGCTAGAAGAGGTGAGGGCTTAGGGTGATAATGCAGATGGTAGTCTTTGTATTTTAATGAAATGCAGAGCCATAATCATTTAGCACATTGACAGTTGTTATGATTCAAATCTAGTTGTTCAGTTATCCATCGCCCATACTTAATCTTTGAACTGAACTAAAGTAGTTCAAGAACTTGTATTTGAATTGAATACTATGATCTGGGGTAGGGATTTCACCATACCATTGTTTTGGTTTTCAGTGTTGCAGTTGCCCAGCTCTCCATCAGCCCATGATGTGTTCAGTTCACCAATCACCCCAAGCAGTGGTGCAAGGCGTAATCTCTTCAGTAGCTCTCCTTCTGCACAGAGTGCTCCACCCGTGACTCTTTCTGCTACAACAAGGCAGGCTGCAGCAAGGAACGCCCCAACATGTAAGCGTAATAACAGTTACAAACTATTTTTGGACATTTGGGAAAGAGTTTTAACTTGAGGCCACAGTCAAACCTCTTTAGTACAGACACCAAAGGAACAGAGTGTAGCATCCATTTTGTGGAGATATCTGTGTTATAGTCTGAGGTAAAGATTATGTAAATTCATGATTCTTTAGTCCAGGGGAGGTGTCCATTGGAGGTGTCTGAAAGGTGAGGTTTGAATGTACAACTATTTTGGGCAAATTGTTTTTTTGCACCCGTACTGAAGACTATAATCTCAGAGTATTAAAAGCAAGGGAATATTTTGAATCCTGACCATTTCTTGCTTAGTGAAATATTAATACAGTGGAACCTCCACTAATGGTCACAAGGTGTCAAATTACATCCTGCCCATAACTGCCACTTCTCTACAACGGCCACTTCCCTCCATCCCCAAGGTTGCCATTGTGGAGGTTTGACTGTGTAAGAAACATCAACCAAAGGACATTGTGTTGATGACCATTGTTTTCTCATTTAGGATGTTGAAAGTAAAGGATCAAAATCAGTTATGTTATCAGTTACATTTTGATCTGGATATTAAAAGTAACATTTACTTGGATATAAATTGTGAGTACAAATAAATGGTTGTTGTTGTTGTTGTTATCAGTATAAGAAGAATCAACCTTTTTATCTGGTTTCAGTGATTATTACACCAGCACCAGGTAATCAGGGTGGCTACATTGTAAATGGTGTTGCTCAAGCTGTTGTGTTGCCCAACACCTCAACTACTGTTCAAGTCACATCGCCTCAGGCTGGGAGTGTTTTGGCTCCCAGCAATACCATGGCATCACCGACGTCAAGTCCTGTCAGGTCATCATCAGCACCAACCACACCCAAGTCAAAGGCTCCGACTCCAAGTAAACCAAGAAAGACAGGCTCCTTAGCACTGTTCTTCAGAAAGGTAGCTGCCATGCTGGAACACTGTGAATGCTTATGTGAATGTTAAGTTACTGATAAATCAGATGTTCTAAAATTGTATCAAACATATGGAGTTTTGATGTAAATGGGACATGCAGCCTGACTTTCTAACCACGTCATGGTTAGGAATTTACCACCATTTTGTTTCTGCCCTTGACCCCAGTAGCAGAGTCGAGGATTTTGATTAGTACCTACATTTCAAAGCCATCAGCATTCCTTGATTTCAGTTCCAAGAGGATTGTATTCAGATATTGTTGGTGTCCTATCGCATGTTTGTTCTCAAACTTGGATGTAAGGCTAAGAAAAGCTGTAATCAGACCAAGCATGTTTTGGCAGATATTGTTCAATGTAAACTTCTTCAACTGCCAAACTGAAATTTCCCATTGGTAACCAGTGTCTTAATTCTCATCAGCTTTCCAGTATGATTTGTGTTGATAAATTGACAAGAAATTAGGTGCTTATCTCTAATATCAGGATTCCAAATTGTGTCAATTTTCTGTGTCTTCTGTAGCAAACTTTCTCTTTTTTATGCACAGCTTTATCATCTATCCAGTGTTCGCCTCCGTGATCTCTGCTCCAAACTTGATGTCCAGGAGGATCTCCGTGTAAAGTAAGCCCACATATAAATTCTCCCTGTGTCTCCATGCATTTCACATGGTACAAGGTTGGAATATTTAATTGCACATCGCCCAGTGATCTTTTGCTCCATTCTTGTAAGTTAATTTTAAGGAGAAATAGCATTTTGATCACTAATAAGGATACCCATTCTTGTTTGTAGGATGTGGACATGCTTTGAGCATACCTTGATGAACATGACGGAGTTGATGAAGGACAGACATATTGATCAGATATTGATGTGTTCAATTTATGTCATGGGCAAGGTATGTATTTAAGTAATACTTTCTTACAAGCTTTAGTGTGTAGTGCCCTGGATATTTTTTTTATACATTGTACAGTTGACAAGTTTAAGTAGCCCACAAACCTTATAGTAAATTGTTTAAGTAAAAATTTGATACCCAAAATCTAGCTTTTGACAAGGATGATAGCCATTGTTATGTCTGATAGGGAAAATGAGAGATATTTGAGAGAGATGTGCTGAGTTACATCATAATATACCTGATTGTCCAACAAATTTTTAAACCAGCATTGTTTCACGGTATGTTTTTATCTCATATAGTTATTGATGTGACAAATAAAAGCATATTTTCCTCCATCCCTCTAAAATATTAATTTCTTGTTTATTTTATAGGTTACAAATGCTGATCTGTCATTCCAGAACATCATGAAGTGTTATCGCACTCAGCCTCAGGCTGTTAGCCATGTAAGGTTCTTTTAAATGTTGACAGTACAAATAGACCTTTTAACATCTTCCTTTCATACTCGCTCCACTGAGTTCTTATTTTCCTCTTACCCACAAAGGTTTACAGAAGTGTGCTACTCAGAGGAAGAAGACGAGTCCCACTTGGTAGCAGTGGAAGTGAGGGTGGAGCAAGAGGTTAGATTAAATTAAGGTTATGTTTATTCTGAACATTATTGATCATGGTAAAATCTGCCTTCGAGCAATCGGACTGGCCAAGCACCAGACCCTTACTGAAACCCATGCTCGGAGAATAGGCCATTTTACAGTTGTCTGCTCGGTGACCTGTCCTTTGAAAGGTAGCGAGGTTGCTTGATACAGACCTCTCTGCTTTTGTCATGTAAATGCATCTAGTAAGCACTAAAACAACTTGATTTATGCAACAAAAGCAATGAGGTCTGTATCAAAACAAGGTCACCTCCAGCCTCGCTGCCATTCAAAGGCCAAGTCACTGACCAGACAACTATAAAATGGTCTATTGAAACTCCCATGGATGTTGCAGAAACTAGGATAAACCACACTAGCTTTTTCTGTGGTCCCTGGCTTTGTTGTTATTGCTGCTGCATCACCTTCTGTGAGGTGATTTTTGTATGCAGTCCCGTGGTTGCCCTTTCAACTAACCCTGTGAAGAAGTTGTCAACTACTCTTCGTCTGTAGTTCCAGTTTCATGTGCCCCTTCACCTTTCCTTTCACTAAGACTTTGAGAAAAAATTGTGAAACTAAAAGTGGTTTCTTGACAACAGGTATCAAAAGCGAGCCTGGTAGTAGTGGACCAGCCAGCCCAGTTCAAGGCTGCAGTAGTGCAAGAGCGAGCCCAGTGAGGAGTGCAAGCACTGTACCTTCTACACCCCCTCCAACTGGTGCTTCAGCTTCTGGATCCAGCAGCACTGAGAACAGTCCAAATATCGACAGTGAAAGAGGAGACCTCATTGAGTTCTACAACAAGGTAAATATTAAGCAATAAAATATTATGTTCAAAGCATGCATTCGTGTTTTTAACATTCTCTGTGGAATCCATTTGTTAGGTGTTCATCAAAAGGGTGAAAAATTTTGCTCTCAAGTTCTCAGCTGGAGACAGAGCGGTAAGTTGTACTGAAATTGTGTAATAATATACCAGTACACAAGTTTTTAGAAATATGTTGTAGTTACTCCTGCATCTTTCAGTTGATGGGTGATTGTAAGTTAAATCAGGCCTCATGATTTCAGACGTAAAAGGGAATTGAAATTGTCTGCAGATGTACATGTAGCAGACATAAACAAAATATGTTCCAGTGGTTTCAGGAGTGAATTCAGACAAATTTGCCCATTGCGAGTAGTATTTTGTGACGATAAAGATATCAAGACAACCAGTACAAAAAGCCTTGGTCCAAGCTAGTAGAAGTCAAATTTCTCTTTGAGTGTTAAAAAATATTTCTCAAGTTACCACAGAGAGTGAGTGAAATACTTTTCAACATATAATACTATCACCAACACTACTTTTGCTGTAAAAGGTGCAGTTTATTATGTAACCACAGCAACTATGATCTTTTCATGTGCGAAGACAGCGTGTTATTTTCACATGTGAAAATATCAAGTTTTTCCGGAAAAGTTTACCGGGGAATTCATTGGTGTTTATACAATACACATTTAACCTTTATTGTTGAATTGTTGACATTTTCTTCTGTAGTTGGACTCTCCTCCACTTTCTCCATTGCCTGTGATGAAAAATCAGGCACATTCTCCACGTCGCAAAGTCTCCACCCAACATCCCGTGTACATTTCTCCACACAAGAATGGTTAGTCACTATAAGATGATTTTAAAACTAATGAAGTTATCATAGCTTTTGAAATTGTATTGTACTTGTAATGCATTGTAACAGCTCTGGAAACCAAGCAATTCCTAGGTTTTTGTTTGGCATTTTTCAACACAAGAATAAGATAAAAATAGACTGGAAAACTTTAAGTAACTGTATTGTTTTTTTCTGTTGTTTCTATTCAGGAGTTTCAATGACACCAACAACACGACTGTTGTATTGCTTCAAAGAAAGTCCAGCAGAGGTAAATGATTATATCCTAGTATTAATCTGTCAACTATGAAGTTTAAGAAAACCTCCAGCCCCTGTTACGTTAGACAATTTTTTAGTGCAGAGTGCACTATTGGGATGGTTATGGGAGCTGCCTGCCGCTAAGGAACTAAGTCGCTATGGCGCTATGGCTCTATGGCCCTATGGCGCTAAGGTGTAAACTTTAATGTTTGTTTAATTAATTAATTTCAATTAATTAATTAGTCTAGAGGCAAGGAATTATTGGGGGTAGGGTGGGAAAGGTACATGTGTACTCTACATAAAACACATTCCATCGCCGTCACTTAGCTTTGAACATCGCAAAGCTATATATTTGTTTCAGGTAACCCCTTGCTCTCCTTGTGGTACCATTCTCCTTAGAACAAAACTAATTTGTCCTAAACGCATGCGTAGATTAGTTAGCGTTCGTGGCTTCTATATCAGGTGAAGGACACATTGCATACGGAATCACGCACAAATGTTGAGTGGTTTTCCTTAACTTAGAGCTCAACATGTAAGACGCATGCGTTCTAGCATCGTTAGTGTTATACACTATCTTTCCACACGGTATTTTATATATCATGTCATATGACCAAGGACGGCAGTTATTTTTCAGGTAGCACCAATTGTCCCTTTTTATTGCAAAAGTGAAACGTTACTGTGGCTGCATAGCTTTTAGAATTACACACAGGTCGGTTCAACAAATATCATCTGCTGTTTTCAATCCACAATAGTGTGCTTGTCAGGGTTCAAATGTATTGTTTCTCCTTAGCGGCTTGTTTATTTCTTGCCTTAATTGTGTCTGTAAGAGAGACCAAAAAGTTCCCAAGTTAGTGGCTTTAATACTCCGCAAATTGTAAATTTGTAACAAAAGAAACCAGGAAAATGCTCAAATATTGCTGCAGACGCCGTGGCACCTAATGAAAGTTCAAATTAATTTAATCAGTCTTTGAGGAGACTCATTCATATCGGCCAAGTAGCGCTGTTTATCTTCAATACTTTTCGTTGAAATGCTTCTCAGCCATCAATATCGTTGTGAGTTAATTTTGAATTGTTTTATTGTTAACAACAAAGGTGGCAACAGAAAAAGAAAGTGATATTTCGTGACTATCTGATAATTAAATTAGTTCTTGTTCATCCGTAAAAATTTGCATTTTTAGTAAAACAACATCGTTTCTGTTCCGTTTCTTCATCACTACATAAGATATTTAACTTTCTTTCATTTATCTCCAAAAAACAAGGACATCTTCCGTATGTTTTGGAGAAAACAAGGGTTTCATATTACATGCCTTTGCGAGGAAAACAAAAGTATCAAGTTACAAAGTTGGCGTGAAGAGCTAAATTGTCACGTTTGCTGCTTCAGCGTATTATTGAATTTAAAATGAACGAAAATCAACGTAAAACACCAGTAGTAATTAATTTGTGCGTAATTTTTGGACCTTGAATGAAAATACAACCTTGAAACATACACACTGCAAAGGGGAAAAGCCGTAGCAGACTACCAAGGTAGACACAAACCAGAAGTGAACCAAGCAGGGGTGAGTACTTATGGGACTACTGTACCAGAGCTATCAATTGTGCTCTGCACTATCTGAGATTGTCTCGCTAGTCTTACAACTTGCAATGCAACAGTTATGACAAAACATTCCAAGGTGTTTAGAGGGGGTGTTTCACACTGCAACTTGTCTCGCAGCTTGCAACATGACAATTGCAGGTTGCAAATGGGTTGTTAGACAAGATAGATTTCTTGCAACTTGCAATCCAAGAAAATTCCCATGTTTAACATGGTTTAAGCTCTAAAGGTAGCCTGAGAGAAGTTCTGAACAGAAAGATGACTATTTCACTTTTTCATTTGCAGAAACTGCGGGATATCAACCAGATGCTGAAGCAAGGTACGGGAGAGACAAGCCGTAAGAGATCACTGTTGCAGGATGACCACGGTACTCATCTTCCTGCTAAAATTTCACGATCAGAAGAAGTGTTGCAGCGAAAACTCACCAGCATGATTGAGGAACGACAAGCCTCGGCTTCAAGATAGTGCTGAAATGAACTTCTCAATTGTGAATCTATTGCTAAATTAATCTTGTGACATGAATCAGGTTTAAAACCTTTCTTAACGATCTCAAGGATTTAACAGATGACCACAAATCAGCACTGCAATCTTTAATGTCTTACGAGGGATCAAGCCAACAATAATGATTCTGTGCTTTTACAGTTGGTAAATGACTCTGGGTTATTGGATTGTTCAGTAGAGCTTTTTGTATTATTTTTTGATTCAGTTGAGGAGAAATTCTTTCTAGCTTTAATTTTCATTTTTGCACTGCAGTTAATGTCAGTGAATGAGAGGTTACCCTATAATAATTATTATGTTGATGAAAACTAAGTAATCATATGGTGTATCTACAATGTATCATGCCGTATCATTTTATGAAATGGTGTCTACTTAGTCACCTGAAGTGGACCAATGATTCATACCAGAGGCAAACATTTTTAATCTTTTAATAGATTGAAGGTTCTTTTAACTTAATAACCTAAGGAGATTGCAAAACTGGAACCTCTGTAGATGAATTTCACCAAAGAATTTTTAACAAGTTACTTGTTTTTTTTGTGGCTAACTTATGCATGGGTAGTTTGTGCTAATATCCAGTTTATGAGAACTTTTCGATGATTTGTTTTGTCCCTCATGTATCTCTCCCAACTTTTGTTTGGTAACTCGATACTCTCCACACTTGTTGATGATTTGGATCAAAGGCGACATTCCTACCTGACGCAGATTGTGTTGTGAACAGTTTTCTTTTTTCCTGTTGATTTAATTCCACTTGTCTGAAAAGAAAATCAGAAAGCTTTCTGTTTCAACTGTTCTTTAATTTTATCTCTTTCAGAGGGACGAAATATAAATTGCGTGAAAAAAAATACAAAATGACACAAAAATGAACAGCAGTCTTGCTGTATTATGTACTTTTCACAAGCATTTTTTTCCTCTGTAGGATGTAGAAGAGTAAATATAGGATGTGTTGCCGGGGTGGGTTGGGTGGGACTCCAGGCACAAGTTATTGTGTACACCTCTCCCACCCCACATACACCCCTAGGCGGCACATTCTATTTACTCTTGGACCTGCCATGCAGGCTTGAGGATTTAATTAAACTAGGTGGGCATGGGTTGTAAAGCAGGTACTACTGCTAACATTCCTGTCCAATTTTCAACCCTGAGAAAAAAATAGATTAAGCATTAATTTAACTTGACGTGTATCGAAGGAAGTATTTATATTTTAGCAGACTTCAGCTGCAAAGCCTGTTTCCGTTTTAGGGAACTTTTTACTGCTTTTACTGTGTCTAAAGGTATTGAGGAGGATGCGTTTGTTCCTGAGGAAAAAAAAATGTTGAAGCTGATTGTAACAAACAATGGAATACATGTTAAAGAAAAGGCTAGGCAAGCAAAACTAAATGCTTTTGTGAACTGGTTTGAAAAAGGGGTATTATCATCAATTTTTAATGATTCCAACAGTAAAGAGAAAATGATTCCTGGAAAGTAGTTTCAAAAATGACAGAAATCATGATGACGCAATTTTTAATTGCATTGGAAACAGATTACAACTTTAACTCACTAAAAAAATGTGGCTTTAAATAGTTTTCAAGGATACTTTTGAAGTTCTCCAAAGATGATCTTGCAGTACGGGTAGTTCCTATAGAGTTCTGTTGGAAATCAATTTTGTCATTGTGTTAAAATTTATTAAGTCTTTCTATAATTCAACAAACAGAATCCTTTGTACAGTACATTGTTTTCCTTTGTGATTGATGATAATGCCCCTTCAAGTTCTCTAAATTTTTACGGTTTTATATCCTTTATTGTAAACTAACTTTTTCTTCCTCTTCAGTTGTCTGCAGTTCCTAACGTCTTTGTCACCCTAGCCTAAAAAACATGCTGATTTTGTAGATTTACGATGAAGGGCTTTTGCTTTAAACTGAATTGCTACATTAAAGTAAGAGTTTGTCTTTCCATGTGCCTATACCAGAGTGGCTTGCTTGGGCTTTAGCCTACATCTTCAGTTAAAAGTATATGTGCGCATGAGGTTTGAAATAGTGTTGTAACACTTACGACTTTCGGGTTGTGAAAAGGTGAATACAGCTTTTCAAGAGCAACTTAGTCATTTTGTAACATACAGGTTTACACAACACATTATCTGCATTTAGTATACTAATTTAACTGTACTTATGCTGTCCGTTGCACAAGGTTTCTTAAGCTTATTACAGAGCCAAGCTCATTTCAGGTGTTAAAAAACTAGTTTTGTCTATTTGATTGTATTAAAATAAATGACAGAATAATAAAAGTGAAACTGAATTCTTTTGGATGGGGTGGCTTAAGTTTATGTAAATATGTTTCTAGAGTTTGGGATAGATCCTCCTGAATTCCTTGAAAGCAGACTTGTCAATCCCTGAATTGTTTCCTTCCTTCAGAAATGTCTAACGTATTGCCTAAAAAATTCCACACCAATAGTTTACTGTAACATGATAATAGGTCCTGTTCTTAGATTTGTGCTAAAAGCTTTCATTGGTATTTCCTTCCGGAATTTGGTTTCAAAAGTGTGCACTTATTGCTTTTTTTTTTTAAATGGACTGGATGCCTGAAAAATGTTTGGACATAGAATAATAATTTTTCACAAAAACCAAATCTAATAATAACATTGTTTTATTATACATTGTTTTAAAGAAACTAACAACAAACGCATTATCGCACCAAATACAGTTTATTTTCGACAAGCCATGTTCTTACTTCGCTTTCCATGAACTTTGCTCTTGGAAATCATGCATTGCACACGCAACCTATGAATTATTCACTAATCTGCTAGCAGATTAGTGAATAATCTGTAGGTTGCGCTGTTTCCCAGAATTAACTGTAGGCTTTTAGCCAATGAGAAGACAGATGGCGACTACAATGTATAATAATGCATGTTAAAACTCCAAATCAATAGATGAAGGGCAAGTCTCCAAAATACTTATAATCCTACTGACAAAAGCAAAATAATACAGAACTATCAAAAGTAGGGGGGGTTTCTTTTCCAAGGAGGAGTGGAGGGGGTGAGTAACTCTTCAAAGATCTCTAATGTCTTGTGTATGGAACAATACACAGGTGTAAGTAGTGCCACATTGTCAGTACAGAACTGTTGAGTGCCTTGAGCAGGGAAAGAATTGAGGTTCTGCTATGCTTATCTTAAGTCAATTCTTTCGCACTGGACACCGCTCTAAGGGGTGGGACACTTCCCAAGATGGACATTGGTGACTGGCTAGTCCTGCCTAGATTTTACCAATATGTCTTTAAATTCTCTTTAAGATGGATACTTCTCTAAGGCGGAGAGCTAAAACATGTCCCAAGAATGTCCAGCTTAGAGAGCGTTCACTGTAAAGACAAAGCCAGTGCTGTGTAAAATAATCATATTTTCAAAGTTTACTGATAGCTATAAAAATATTTCTCTCTTTAGGTAATTAATCTCTGGGTTTTACAGGAGACAACAAGATTTTTGGCCTCATTTTGTACAAATCATAATCTTATCTTCAGATGAGCTCCTGTATGTTGTTCAACCTTAAATGTTTTCAGAACAGAAATCAACCCTAACCCTAACCTAACCCTAACCCAAATGATATTTTGTACAAAGCAAGTAACATAATTAAGAATAGTTTGAATATGGTTACAACATACTACTGTAACTTACCATGAAATCTTATAAATCTCTGTTTTATAGTATCACCACTTAAGAAACTAGGTCACAATATCATTAGGAGTTTAAAAATGTTTGTGCAGTTTTTGCCCCTTTTTTTATTTTCACTATTTATAATAAGTGGTACCTACTTCACTGTAAATATTTTAAATCAGTTTAAGTTCCAGTACATTAATATTTACCAATCTGTGTCCTGGTCAAACATTTGCAAGCTAAAATATACCATAACCTATTTTAATTTTTTTTAAAAAAAGAATGTTTCTTTGGCCGATACTTTGCATGCAGCTTTTTTGCAATAGTCAAAGTGTCACCAACAGGACTGTCTGGAAATGAACTGGTGTCTTGCATCCACTGTGTTTCCTGTCCTAAGACGGCAGCATTAAACTTGTTACTGTCAAATGGAGTTCCATGTGCAATTGCGTCCAGAAGAAAAGACACAAAGAGTTGCCAGCGTGGTTTGTAGTAACTATTCACAAGACCGCCCCACATCTTGTTAGCATAGTCATCAATATTTCCACGAGGACCCCACAAAGTAATTTGGTTACGAGCATTGTACTCGTACAACTTGCTCTCCTGCACATTTGTTGCAAGTGCCTTGGCACTGTTGAGCCAATGTCCTAACAAGAAATACTGGTTTGACGAGAGAATGGCATCCATGTCGGTAAATAATTGAAACAACTTTGTAGCTGCTGCTTGAACTTCAGTTTTTGACTTGTTATGGTAGCCAGAGAGCACTTCATAATAGATGTTCACTGCAATGAGTTGCAGGGACTGTCGAGTTACATCCACCAAGTCATACCTTTGAGAAAGAAACATTTCAGACCATGAACCATCCGTACAACCAATTGAATAATATCCTGCATAGAGGTATTTCCTTTCAGAGAGGGGCTCATGAAAGCTTGCAGTGTAAGACGGAGCAATTAAGCTATTGACAGGGAGTGCTGACTACTTCACTGTGTTGTTCTGGAAAATATCCTTCCCTCCCCCCCCCCCCCCCCCCCTCCACCCAAGGAAGGTATAGTGGTTTCGTGTCCCCCACCCATCTGGAAATTCCAGTTTAGCTTCATACTTTCAGTTTCTAAATTGAGCTTGGGAAATCCCCCTCCTGTTTGGAATCTCCAGTGATCTTCCTGTTTTAAATACCAGAAAATTTAAATGACCCATTTGGCAAATGAACCAAATGCACATGAAGTTAGATAGTCTGTCCACAGATCCTACATTTTGTTTTTAGTTCATCAAGGCTGCAAGCTTAGCAAAATATTTACCTGGTGCCTGGGAAATGAGTGAGACAAAATGCAAAGTGGTGGAGTTGGAGAAAGACAAAAAAAAGGTCTGAGTTAGAGCTATAAGAAAGGCACCATCTAAATCTGTCTTCTATTGTGAACACTGAAGTTGCTAGCCCTATGTGATAATCACCTGAAAGGTTCTACTGGACTGAAGCTGTCTGCCGACAAAACCATTGCATCCCATGCTTCCCACACGTCCTCAGGTGTGTACCACTGATTGAACTTTAAATGAAGTGATGGGCGGTTCACAATGACTGAATGAACGTGATCAGCATGCCCATCAGTACAGTTGTAGACACTTCTGCTAAGCAGCATCCAAGCATTAAGAGAATAGTTGTTCATGCCACCATACCTCCTGTAGGAGTAATCTTTAACCCAGGACATGATGTCAACCTGCTCTGACCTCCACCCCATCTCATTCATTAGCTCATAGATGACATCATTTTGTTCAATTCCTTCTGGTGTTAGTCCTGTACCAATCATGGTAGAGCCTTCATGGCCATGAGCATCAATGGGCCCTAAAAATGGCATGGAGAGTGAGGTGCATTATCATTAGGTTTTTTTTTTACTTCATCCAGGTTAAAAATGAAACTATCCAATTACTAATCTGCTATTGAATACCACATTAGTTTTTTTTTTTATAACAGGCAACTAGTTAACTTAGATGGTTTTCTCAACAGAGGCTGTGGATAAGGTTCACAGCCACATTAGATTTTCCAAAATTTAAGGTGGCTCTGAACCCTCTCTGACTTTTTTTAAATTTTGTAACTGTTGAAACTGTTTTGAACCACCTTAATGAACCACAATTAGGTGTGACATTTATATAATCACACATACCTGAAACAACACTCATAAAGTTTCCATAAAAACCAATATTTCCTCCAAAGTTATGAAGCATACACCAAATAAATGGCTGCCCATAAAAGGACTCTGTTCTTTGCCAAACAGGGCTTACTTCTGCATACAAATCCAAGACAATCATTTGACCTTTAGGTACCCCTTTAAAGAAAGAAAAAAACAATATTTAAAAATATAGCTTGAGGACAACCTCATTCCCAGTGTCTCTCATCTTTCTGCCCTCTCCGAGCAAGAGAGAGGAACCACCATGATGTTGATGATTAAAATAAATCACGAGATTCAAAACATCAAAAACTTAGGCATGCAATGTTTATAGCAGTCTCTCAAGGGCCTTAATTATAACATAAAAAAGTAACTTTGAAACATGCTGGGGGGAGGGGAGGGGACTCCCATGTGAAAAAATCAAGTATGCTTGTAAGAAAATTTGAATTCAACCCCTAAAACAGACCAAATTATCTGGGTTGGACTTGCACTTTATTTGACCCCTAAAAGATATGACTTCAAACAGAGATGACAGCATTTTTTTAATTTCTTCAAGGGCACTGTAAAAGATACTCTAATTAGCAACTTAAAATAGGGGCATTTCAATCCGAACAAGCATCCAAGACCTTTTCATATGGGAGCTGGTCCCCACCCAGAGGATGTGTAACCTTTTTAGAAACATCTACACTTGCCCCAAAGACAGCTTACTGGGAAACTTGCCATGCTTTAATTGGTGCTTTAATTGTGCCTCATAATTAGCTATAACCTGATGATAAAGAAGGAACTGTCAATAGACTATTACCTTGTAACAATGCCTTGATTTGTGGTGGCTTCCAAAATCCAGTATCCTGAAAAAGCCACCCCTGCATAAGCCAGATAGCCTTTGGATCACCTGCAAGCATTCCGTCATACACTGCTTTACTGGCACTGGAAAGATAGGAGGGCTCACTTGAACCTGGGGTCATCTCATTGAAAGTATCAGCATTGTAAATGTGATCTGTTCCAAACTCTGAGGTCATTGCTTTGATAAATGTTCTACCAATTTGCTGTAATGGGCATTCATAATAAGTTCATACTATTAGTAAAAGAAAGTACAGGTACCAACTGAAGACAGTTTTTAGCACAGAGTGCACTATTGGGATGGTTTAAAGAGCTGTTGTTCGCTAAGGCACTAACACAATAATGCACTACTGCAATAACAGCATAAGGTGCAAACTTTAATGTTTGCTTAATTAATTAATTTCAATTAATCAATTAGCCTTGCAGGAAGGGGGACTGGGTGGGGTAGCTATAGGTACCTGTTTGCATTACGCAAAACGTGTCATACTTACTTTGCTTTCTTTGATAACATGACAAAAATATATCATGGTTTTGCAAATCCCATTCTATCCTTGTGGTGTGGCTAAGAACAAAAGTAATTTGCTCCAAATGCATGCACAGATTAGTTAGCGTCAAAGTTGACTATATATTAGGTAAAAGATACATTTCATACGGGACTACCCACGAACATTGAGTGCTTTTCCTCATGGTAGAACATAATGTGTAAGACGCATGCATTCTAGCATTGCTAGTGTGATAAGCTCCATTCTCGAGTTCAGATGCTAGGTTCAGAGTTTTGGCTGGGAAAAGCAGCTATATCTCAGGTAACATCAGTTCTCCTTTTTTACTGTTATTTTAGCATAAAATAAAGGCTAATGTTGGCAAGCAACTTTAAGCTTAGATGAGCCCACACTCATCTCTGCTGTCCTTGACGGCACATGCCTTTCCATATTTGGTAAACACTATTTAAGCGTAGTACGCCATGCGAGTAATCAGTTTCTCCCTTCTCTAACTCCGCTGTTTTATAACTATTGTGTGTTTGCCAGAGCTCAAATAAAGAATGGAAATGTATTGCTTTTCCTTAGCAGCTTGTTTGTTTCCTCTGTCCTGAGTGACTCCTGATCTCATGTCAAATTCTCCTCTTTTTGTGGAAGGAAGCAAAAACCAATTTATCACAAGAATCTTGCAGTGTATCAGATGTCACATAGGGTCTTCTTCCATTCAGCCCTTCAGTTGAGATATTTATGCAAAATTTATTTGTTCATTTATTTACCTTAAAAAGAGGGTCAGTGGGATCCAAAAGATACGTGCAACAGTATGTGCTATTGAAGTGGCCCCAGTCACCAAGTCTTGAAACATTGGCCTTTGGGAAGACTCTGGTCAAACCTTCTGGCACATGTCCAGCAAAACCTGGAAGCACAGGGGTCATACCAAAAGCTCGCATCTGGTCCAAGATCTTATGCTGTAATTGCAACTGATTTGTGTGCCATGATGATGGAAGAGGGCCTCCCCAACCACGCAGGTTTCCCATTCTTGCCCTATTGAAAACCAAGTAAAAAAAAAATGTTACAACTGAGTTCATAGATCATCAGATTCTCCTAACTAGGCAAGTAAGAAAAAAGCTGGAAAAGGTTAGGAGAATTTGACTGTTGATAACAAGATCTACATACCAAGCAAGAAAGGCTGGTCCCCCAAAATGTTGATCAATCTCTTGCTGAGTGAGACCGATTCTCAGGTAAACTTTTTGCCAGATCGCCTCTTGTCCATTGAAAGCTAGCGGCAAATTAATGCCATTCATGGCCATCCAGTCAATTTCACGCTCCCAGCGAGTCCAGTTCCACCATACAAAAGAGTAACTTACTGTACACACATTCTGGTAATAGCGAAATCTGAGGGAATATGCACAATCAAAATAATGACGGTTATTAATATAACTTGATGTGTTTACTTTTCATGAATACTTAGTGGTCAAAATTGCATAGAAGCTCTGTGGATCTACAAGGAGGGTGACTGGGTTGGGAATGAGGTGGAACCTAACAAAACAAGTTGGTTCTTCTTTGCTTTTAGAATTTTCATCCACAAGGAAACTGCACACATACTTGGTAGAAAATTCTGTCAACTTGTTTCTCTTAGAAAATACTGATAAACCTGCTACTTTTAAAAAAAAACATCACTCACATTGAGTTCAAACAATAATGAGCAAGCAGTTTGCTTCTACCTATTACATTAAGGTACAATGAATATGTATTGCACAATATTTCTGAGTAAAAATGTTCATATTGAATTCCATTTCAATGTGGACTGTATATAAGAGGTTAGCTCTGGGCATAAGTTTTTCCATTAATTCTGGATTAATACTTTAAGTCAGAGATGTCATGAGCTTTACAGTCAGCATTTGTAGGCCACACAATTATTTAGATTGCATGATACCCTTCCTGGAGTTTCCAAAATTAATGTAGTTTCCGTGTGTGGCTGTTATTGATGCCATGTTATGGGGATAATAGCTGGCAGAAATACTGATAAAGTTTAGCCATAATGAGCTGCTAAGGTGAAAAAAGGTTAACTCTACATACAAGCTTAGTGGCCTGGTGCTTATCTCCAGTTTCTGTGTCATGAAGTAACTAGGAGTATTTCTACTTCTGACTGGATGGGATGCTAGACCATCACAAGGTTACCCCCAGCATTAAATTTGCCAGTACCCATTAATACACCTGGATGGAGAGAGGCACTGTGAGCGTAAAGAACAAACCACAATGGATCACAATGTCCCCAGCCAGTGCTTAAGCCCAGACCACTCAATCCAGAGGCAAGCGCACTAACCATGAGGCCACTGCACCACTATATGCCGCTAACAGTGGAGTCCAGTTTCCGGGAAGACAACTGCACGTCTGCATGTAGGGCATAATAGGAGCTCTGATCTCACAAGACATGCAGGGGTGGAGAGAAGTGTGTTCCAAGGAACATCATGTTTCCTGTACATTTCACTCCCAATTTCCACCTCTACCTTCTAATGATTCAATCCACTTTGGTGCCTTTTCTCTTGTCAAGTGTTACAAAGTTGCACAATTTTTCCCATTTTCTTCCAGGTTTTTTCCCCTGTACAGTTCCCTCCTCCCCCTCCCCCGCCCATAAAGAAGAGATTGTGGAGCAATTTAGAAATACCTGTTTGGACTGGTTACCATGACTGTTTTTTGCACAACAGGGAATGGTTCTGGAATCTTGAGCTGATCTCCACTCCATGAAACATGAGCGTGACAACTGTACTTGAGAAAGTGCTGAAACCCCAGTGCTGCAGCCACCCCAGTTGTGCCAGTTATAACAAGCTTTCCTTCTGTAGTGTCTGTAACGTATTCAAAAGTGTCTAGATCTGAATGGGGTCCGAGGCTTGAGTTCACTCTTATGAGGAACTTGGAGGCGTGTTTCGGAATGAGTCGTGTGATGAGATCTTTCACGGTCTGTTCTTGCGCTGCTTGGGGGGTTTTCGTCTTAATATGAGAAAACTGCTTGAACCTAGAGCTGTTGATTTTCACCCCCCAACACACCTGGATCAAAATCGACCCAAGTGTGAAGGGAACAAAGCCGAATTTCTTAGCCAACATATTCCCTGATGTCCCTTTCGTTCCCGATGGAAGCACGCGCGAGATCGTCCCGCGGAAAGGCTTACATGCGTGGCTACCAAGTCCTCAGCGTGGCCACAAAGCCAAACACAAAAATTGTAAGGAACTGAAGGAAAGAATGTCGTCTCGTGTTTTGAGGAAGTTACAGGGTGATAAAGAATTGGAAATCTCACGCGGTGACGATGAGGACGAAGATGAATTGAATTTTGCATCAGTTAAGTCGAAAAAGAAACAGAAAGCTGTTGTAAATCCTTTTGATTTGGTGAGTACTAAGTATCTACACACGTACACAGTCCTGGCCCGTAACCCACACGTAAGCTTATGTCGTAAGTTTAACTTTTTTCTGCCGTTATGACAATTTGGTGAATCGAAATTTATTAGGTTTTCCTTATATTTCCGAGCTAAAAGCAAGCAAAACATCCACAGGAAAAGCTTCAATGTGTACTTTATAAGTTATTAGAATTAATTAAGCTCATTTATTATAATAAATTAGTGGTATTCGTATGACTGCGAATGCAATTAAGTAAATCTCTCCTCCCTCCCCCCCCCCCCCCCCCCACGACCAGACCTGGGATGGGTAATGCAGGGGCTTTCACATGATATTTCTTCTAGTTTGGTCCCCTGGTAGGCAGGGAGTATGCTCGAAATCATGGGTACCCTGAAAACACTGACCCCTGGTCCCAGTCTGCGGACCCCCTCTAAGGACCAGTTCCACAGACTGCCTATGGACCAGTCCACAGACTACCCCTACGGACCCCCTCAACAGACCAACCCCCGAAATGGAATAAAAATAATAAAGAAATATTTCAGTTATGGGATGGCTAATAGATTACTCATGTCAGCAAAATTTCGAACGTTGCATTTTGCAAATAGACTTGAGTTCAGGCTCAAGCGCAATTTATATCATTACACATTGCCATTTCCTTTGCCGTGGCCATACAGTATATGAAAGGCCGGGAAGCCTCCGGGAAGCCTCTGGGAAGCCTTGAAATTTGTGCACTTTCTCCTCTGCCGTTTTGTCTAGCCCATTTTCCCGTGGGTTCGTGAACTCATTCCAGGCTTCACAATTTGCTTAGCGGAATTACAGATTCAAACAAGCTTAAATGACCTAAAAACACATCTTCTCCTATAGCCAGATTGAGCCATGAATGGAAGGTAAGAACTTTCCTTCTTTTTGCCATCAGCATCTCCTTACGCTGAAAACAGCTTTTAGGCAATTTTTTTTTTTTTTGGGGGGGGGGGGGTGTTAAAAACCCAAGTCCTTTTGTACAGTGTAATACTCAAAATTTCAGTTCATTTTGGCACCACATAGTAATTTTGCGTACAGTGCCTTTGCCCTTCATTTGAAGTGAAGCGAAATGGAGAGTTAGAAGTCGAGCAAAGAGCTGGAATATATTAAAGAAAATGCTTTGCAAAGCAAATAAGTTTTCTGTTTCTTAAATAGCTCTAAACATCTTGACTTTTAACCACAACCCCCTGGGGGTATTGAGCCGTTAGCTCTGAACATCACAACCCCAAAAATGAAAGGGGAACCAGATTATATGAACATGTGTATACAAATGTTTCATTGGGTGGGTGTGCATCGCATATTGCATATTTCTATCTTCAAACAGTTAATAAAGTCTGTTTACTATTTGCTGTGTCATTCATTGACTGAATGTTTATTGTATCATCTTAAAGCTGCCTGGTGACAGCACAGTAATGGCTGGTCATACAGTATGTTTTGATTTTACTCTTCCACTAGCCCAAAACCAAAAGCTTTCCTCTTTTAGTTGAATGTAGATGATGAACAGTCAGATAATGATTCTCAAAGTGATCAAGAAGAAGATACTACAACAGATGTTGTGGACCAGAATGTAAAAGAAGAGAAACCAAGTTCAGCAGAGCCTGCTGAAAAGCAGACATCTAAAAAGAAAAGGAAGAAGAAAAAGAAGAAAGGAAAAGGAGAAACAGAAAATGGGAAACACACAAAGGCCGTGAGTACTTCAACTAAATTTCTCCATTTTTTCACTTAGTTTTAGTTTCCATTGAGAAGGTAATGTCAATTAGCACTCAAGACAGAGGTTGACCACTTTTCCAAGTCCGTCAAAGATAGATCTGCTATGCATCGTATGACTGTTTGTGTGACTTGGTGTTTGGAAATGTGGTCAAACACAATGTATATTGATTTCATGAATGAAGAATATACATTGTGTGTTTGTGTTCAGGGTCTCAGGCTTTTTAGACCAATGATTGTACATTGTGCATGTGGTGTCACGCTTTTAGAAGGATGAATGTACATTAGATGTTCATGTTCATGATATCCCATTTTTAGAACAAAGAATATAGGTTGTGTGTAGTATATTCATGGTCTCACGCTTTTAGAATAAAGAATATACATCATGCAGTAGTGTCTTGTGGTGTCACACTTTTAACAGGATGAATGTATCATGCGCATTGTCCTTTTGGTGAATCGACTTCCGGTGAGACAAATCAACTTTACTAAAGACGAGCCAAGTTGGCCTGTGCAAATTGAGTCAACTTGTTAACATTAACTACCCAAATTCATGAGTATTGTCTTCTTCTCTGAATCCACTTCTGGCCTTTTCATGCTTTAAGAACAGTGAAGGTTTGTTTTGTCATTTTCTTGTGCTTGTCATTTAGTCATGCTTGTGATTTTGTCATGCCGCTCAAATTCCTGCATGGTGACGCACAAGACAAAATCAAGTCAGATTGGGTATACTGGACATGACTGTGAACCTGAGCTTGAGGTTTGAGTTGAGAACAGGAGGCATAAAGAGCCAATGTTAAGATCCCTGATTTATAGCAAGGAAGGGGCATTGTTATAAGAAAAACAGTGCTACAAGCCTCATAAAGGTCAAGGATAACAAAACATTTTTACCAATGATGATATTGATTTCTCAATGATACTGTTTTGTTTCTAAACAATTAGCAAAAGGAAAGCATTGATGGTGTCAGTAAACAAGTGAATAGCAAACCAAGAAGTGATATTAAAACATCTGGTAAGAAATCATAACTAAATAAGTGTTGTGATAAAAGTATTGTTAAGGTGCACTGTGGATTCTGATTAAGCTCAGCATTGGAGTTAGAATTTACCAGATCATCTCAGGTTTAAGTTCTTACTTTGAATGATCACTAGTACAATGTAGTTGTAGCTGTGTTTGGGATTAAAATTTACATTTTTCAGAGCAGTTTTTAATTGCATGTCTAAAGCAATCATTCCAAGCAATTACTTTGGTTTTGGTTTTGGTTTCACTACGGCACTCAATTGAAAACTGCCATAATGACTTCAATACAGTTTGTATGCTCCAAAAATCAGGTCCAGTGGCAACATTAGGAGAGAGCACTTCTAGGGCTCTGGATACTAAAGCTGTGCTTGGAGTGGAACACAGGTAAGGGTACTAGTCAGTTATTTCTTGCCTTATTAGAAGATAGAGTTTAAGTTGGAGAGCTTGAGAGCTCATACATATTCAGCAGTAACGTACAGACTGCTTGCATTGGTATATTTCAGCTCTAAACAATACGCTGTATCTGTCATAAATGTAGCTTCAACTGCTTTCCTGTCAAACGTTTGGCATAAGTTATCTTGACTGTTGTTTTCTTGTGGGCTGTATAACATGCACAGACATTCAACTTGTAACTTCCCATATCATGTATGGTAAAACCAAGTTACTCATGCCATAGTTTCAGGTATATTACTATGCATGCAGGTAAGTGTTACAGATACAAGTCAAGGGTAAAGAATTGCCTAGTATGCAAGAGAGGCAACTTAAGTTAATTTGGTCACTTTTTTCACAACCAGAAACTTGAATGCAGAGAATGAAATGAAGAGAAGATTTGGATCTCATATTGTCAGAGCAGAACAAAGGTAAGTCACCTATCAGTGATCATGGGAAGTCATTAAATAAATTTAATTTTTGAAACAGCTGGCCACACGACTAAATTAGGCAGTTATGTGTTTAAAATGGGTCCCCCCAAAGGAATGTCTTCTGGTTATTTTCAAAGGTCAAGTTGTTAGTGATTTTCACTGCAGCTTCTAGTCAAGACAGTCATGCCAGCAACCAGGTGACAGCCTTGCCATACCATAGTTTAAGGATTATTTAAGATTTAATGTCAAACTTTGTGCCCTGTTCAATTAATACATTGGAAAAAGCTCTGGAAGTTTATTCCCTACTGAAATCTGAAATGTGATGCCTTTTGTAAGCAAAGTCATACAAATGTATGCAATGGTGTCAGCAAGTATTCCTTCTAACCATCTCTCATGGGCATATTAGTTTTTCAGGCTACTTTTCATTTTCATTAAATATTAATCTTTTTGTACAGACAAAGAAGAGCACATCAGCGAGTCTATCATCGCTCAACAAGGTAATTCATGCGATTAACACTGTGAAAGAGAATGAAAGAGTTTGTGATGAAGGGCTGTGCACTTGTTTATTGATGTACATGTATGCAATCCTCTCTGTCTATCTAATTCAAACTTTTTCCCTACATATAATTACCAGTTTTTGCACAGTTAACTAATTGAAACCTTATCTAATCTGTATAACTGAGAAAATGAATGGAGAAACTATTTTTTTTTTATTTGATGTATCCTTCGTATTCCTGACAGATGATGTAAGAGAAATACTGTTACTAGAGTCATCTTCACTAAACTGACTTCTAATCTTGTCTTCAACAATGATTGTAAATGACTCTGTAGACGTTGTTGGGGGAATTAGCTGACATGTTAGTCTCCTCTGCAACCGTTATTAGGGTCGTCACGCAACACTTCTCCCCCACTAACGGCTGCTTAAACCCGAACCCCATTTGTTTCCCTTTGTTTAGAGTTCACGTGAAAATTACAGAATGCACCAATCACGTGCAAAAAAAAAAAAAAGCCAATTACGTGTTGCCTATTGTTAGCTCTGAAACCAATCACGTATCAGTAGTTTGTCAGTGACGTCAGTTTCCCCCGCGTAAATTCATCACCTCCTTAGCGAGATGTTGCGAGACATCCCAGAGATGTCCTATGGATCTAACTCAGAAGAAAATAGCCGAAAGTAGTTCTAGGTGCTTTATTTGTTCGTTGGCTTCCCTCAAGAATAACAAAATCTTCATTTTTGGTAAGAGTTCACTCAACATTGCTGAAGTCATCCAATCCTCGCCATCGTGGACGTGAGTCGCTACTCAGAAAACAGCGAACTGTTCATCTGTAGAGACAAATGCTACCAGCATTTGATAAAATTTAATCGGGCATCAGATAAGTTGAAGGAGCTAAAGAAAGAAATCGAAGAAGTCTTCAAGGCAAGAGAAAATCTCAGGGCAAAACGCCTACTACATCCAGATGAGAATGCCGACAGAGGTGCCAAAAATACATCAACTTCATCACCTCGAGGAAAAGCATCTAAATCCCTGCAATTTGCCGATACCACTTGCACTTCTTCTGCCATCCACAAAGATTCGGATGTGTTGGGAACACCAAAAATTTCATATTTCATATTTTCATATTTTGTTCCTCAAAAGCAAATTCATGTAGACTTAAAAGCATATCTTGCAATAGAAATGAGCCTAAACAATGCATAAACACATGGCAAATTACAGAGGTGTCAAACTCAACGAGTCGACATGCAGATAACAGCGGAAACCATGCAGACCTATGACCTATAAACATTTGCCATAGCATGATCTAACAGCTCAACTCCACTTAAAATTCCTCCTTATTACACAACATGAAGTGCCCTTCATGAACACGAGTGAAGCGACAAGAAAGGTCGAGTGACCAAACAAAGAACGGCAAATCTACAAATGTCATGAACCGTAGAAGTTGTGTAGGCTGGTCAACCCCATTTTACAAAAACATCTTTCCTATTTGAAACTATTTTTTCAATTGCCAACTTCTGATGATAATTTAAAGTGGGGATTTTGAACTTGGAAGACACCAAAATAAAGGCTTCTTTGAGCGACACCATGTTGGTTTCACTATCAGTAGCCGATAGAACACGAGTTGTGATTGGACAATTAGTCTTGGCGCGACCACATCAAGAATATGTGAGGGATGTTGTGATTGGCTAATCTGCGGAAACAAATGGGGTTCGGGTTTAAGCAGCCATTAGTGGGGGAGAAGCATTGCGTGACGACCCTAATAATGGCTGCGGAGGAGACTACTGACATGCAGACAAAATGTAGAAACGCAACTTATATTCTGAACAATAAACAGGAAGTTCTGACAATACTTGATACTCGTGAAACGCATGAAGAAGATCTCGGTTCTCTTGCTCGATCTAAGCTTAGTTCCATGTGCTCTGTCACATGACCTTGTTTGTGTCCCATGATTCCACTACAACTCGGGGGGGGGGGGGGGGGGGAATGACTACGAGTTTTAAACAGAAATTGCAGAATTGTTCAAGCAGTCACAAGGGTTGTACTTCAGTCCAGTCCACATAATAAATTTTGTTTGCCACACCAACAGGTTGGTGTCAGTGAAGCCATCATGGCCACACATGGGAGCAACTGGTTAGTGACATGTTAACATGATTCCTCATTAGTTTGTTGTTCAATACTAACAGTACTTCTTTCCTGTTACATACGGTTTGATATGTTTGCTTCTTCACAGGAATAAGTATGGAGTTCCTGGGAATCAAACGTGGGTAAGTTGAATTATTTCATTTCCACCCAACTGTCAGAACTAATCTACCTGTAAGTAAAACCACATTACATTACAGATCTCATTAATAAAGTGGGAATTTCCTGGAGGTAGGGTATACCCAGTTTATATAGAGAGGCTTTATCCTGTGGATCAGTCCCTCGCCCTTCAAAATACCATTTTTGACAAACAAAAGTGAACCGTTTGATTTACATGTACAGTCCTTAAAAATACCCCATGAATTAGCCCTTTTCTATAACCTTGGATTTATTAATCCTTAAAATACTTAACAGATAACACAGCAAGTGCATTTGCCAGAGCTATTTTGATAAAGCCTTTTAATGATCTAAATGGCAATTTTTGATCTTTTTCATCCTTCACCTTGGTGCAATACCTGCCCATTTATGTACCTCTAACCTGAAAAGTGAGCTCTTTTAGGTAGAACATTACTGAGGACTTACTCCTCCGTTGGTCCATTGAGGGAATTTTTTAAGGCACGGAACTTTAAGATTTTCTTTGGAAATGAGTAGTAATATTGTTGTTGTTTTAGAGGTTGTGTTTTTAGGCTTTTCTGTCATTCCTTTTTAGGTACAACTATTTTGCCTTTAAGCACTCTCCTTCTTATCAAGAAGTCCAGTTTCTATTTCTTGATGCAGTAGAATCATTAAACCCCAACAACATTTCTGTAAGTAAATTACCCCGGTATGTCCATTGTAGTTTTGTCACTAAGTTAACTGAACGAAAAAAAACCAAAGAGATCCATTTAAGAGCGCTGAGTTTAGAAACTGAGTTATTTTTCTCAGAAGTAAACTCAATCATTTTGAAGGTTCGCCTTCTTAACATCCTGCACAAGACTGGGTACTCTCACATTGCCCCTCTCCAACTATGTGTATACTACATGGGTTAAGTTTCATGGTGGTCAATTGGTAAAATTCAATGCCACTTCTAGTTTTCTTTGGCTTGAAGTTAGGAACAGTTTAAATCAAAAACGTGCATCATGTGGAGTTATTCTATTGGAGGAAACATTCCTCTGTACACCACATAGACACAAGTACAACCCTTAATCTCCCACATTGTTCTGATGAAAGGCTAATGCACCAAAAATCAGCTTCAAAAACTCACTACAGTCGAACTTTGATTATCCATACCTCGATTATCCAGATTTCTCAATTATCCAGACTTTTTCTCTAGTCCCAGTTTTGTCATGATCATTTATTAGTCATGATCCAGATCTGTAGCAATATTCTTTTTAAAACTATAGCATTGAAAAGTGCAGTCAAAAATGAGGTTGTTTTGCTTTTAAAGAGCAAAAGCAGCACTCGCATGGGTCATAATTAATGAAGAACACTCAAATGAGTTCCGATTGGCTGAGAATTGAGTGGTTCAAGATGTACAGTAGACCATATTGTTTTCCAAGCAATTTGTAGAAGTGTTGTTTCACGATTAAATGTTGCTTTATTTAAACAGTTTTGTTCTTCATTAATATTCATATTTTCGATTATCCGGACCCCCAATTATCTGGACTATTTCATCTAGTCCCAACAAGTGCGGATAATCGAGGTTCAACTGTACTGATTAATTTGCCTTTATCCACTTCTGGTTAATACATGGCCACTTAATATTCATATTGTTGTTGTTGTTGTTTTTTGTGGTTGTAGACCATTTTAAACACTCATCCGTACCATGTAGACTCTCTTCTGCAACTCAGTGAAATCTGTAAGATGGGAGAAGATTACCAGATGGCTGCAGAGCTAATAGGTCAGAGTTACAATGTTTTGTTTGTGTCTCTCCTCCTTACCAACAACCCAAATGTGTCCCAAAAAAGATTGAAATTTTTTTTTATGCTCAATGAACTATAACTGTATGCAGTTAGGCCAGTGCAAATCTGAGATCACCAGCTGTAGATACTGAAACATCCACTCATATGAACTGAAGGTTTGAAAACAATTATTTTGATTCTGTTGTATTTCAGAAAGAGCTCTCTACTGTCTTGAACACAGTTTCCACACATTGTTCAGTCTTACACAAGGCTATTCAAGGCTTGAGTACAGAAGGGCAGAAAACAGGTAACATGTTTAAGAGAATTTAGTATGGAAGCCAATCAAACCAAACACATGATTGTCAAATATCAAGCCTTGCAGAATTTGTCAGAATGGGACAAGAAACAATGAAAGTGGTAATTTGCATCTTTATGTCAAATCTTGTACTGTGCAGATGTAATCATACTAAAACCCCTCTAGAGCCCTTAAAAACTAGTAACTTTGTAACTTTATTGACATCTTTGAAAGCCTAGTAGTTGTCTAGCACTGACACCTACAGCAAGTTCTGCGCACATATCGTGCTTGTAAATTTGTTTTAAGCTCCAATTATTTCATGACGTTCCCTATTGTAATAACTTAAGGCAAACAGGATATAATATTTATTTTGTCTTTGCAGGTCCTTCTTTATTGCTTTGTTTCGTCAAATCATCTTTGTGGGACAAAAAGGTAACACACCTGTAGACGATGATGGTTTCAATTGCAAATCTATTTGTGTCAGTTGATGAGTGTGTGCATGGCTCACTATAGGGCAGTATGCTTGTAATTGCCCAGGTGATCAACAAAGCTTGGAATTTCTAGTTCTTGATATGGTTAACCAAAGTTATGTACACTTTAGGGAAAGGAAAGACTTCCAGCAGAATTTGCTTTGCCTGAAATTCGATTGTTTAATTTTCAAATTTTAGGTTGCTACAGAACAGCTTTGGAGTTATGCAAGCTCTTGCTTAGGTGAGAGAGGATCGCTAAATTCCATTTGAATGTAATCATTTCATAATGCTTGCTGTATTCCATTGTCTCCTCCACTCTGTATGGAGAATAGGACCAGCTTATATAAGCATTACATGTAGTTGTGCTAGCTCCCAGGGTCTCTCTTCCTTGATCCTGTTCAGGGAGTGGGAAGAAGAGATAAAATGAAATGAATGGGTATGATTGAATTGTGGACTTAAGTCTCCTGTGCACATGCTCTTTGGTCTTGTCACACAATCTTTTTTCTCCATGACAAGAAGATTGTGTGATATGCCCAAAGAGTGTCTGTATTGGAGGCTAGGGACAGTGTTGAGACTCCTAATTGCTTCACTTTAGAGAGATGAAGATAACAGTTAGTGTTAGCACCAGTGAGTTTTCTCTCTTTTCACATCTGTAAGAATAAAACAGACTTACATGTAACTAAAATGCACTTAATTGTTAACATTATTCTTACTTCACTTTGAAGAACACTCCACTAGCCTCTTCCTTTGTTAATCAGTGTGATAACTGTTGCTGTAGTTTTCAAACTCTTGTTTTCAGTCTGGAACCAGATGAAGATCCTCTTGGTGTTCTCCTTATGATTGATTTCTATGCCTTACAATCTGAGCAGTTCAGTTTCCTTATAAGACTCTTTGAGGAATGGGAGGTAAGACATTAGATATTAAGTATTAAAGAGAGCAGATTAGCCTGAAATGTCAGTCATCTCCCGCCCTCACATTTCAGGCTAAGAGCAGATGTTAATTTTTGTATTGCAGCTAGAGTTTTTATCCACAAACAGACATTAAAAAACTGTTTGCTTAAAAACTATGTGATTAAAAGGAGTGATCTTGGTATGGCTGTGCTAATTCACATAGCCTAAATACAAACATAAGAGAGAGTTAAGAAAGGAAACTTTGATGCATGCCTGAATTTGAGCAAGAATTTAATTTATACAAGGACTGTCCACTTTTCTCAGACTCATGCTGGTTGCATCTGCTTCTTTAACTTAAAGTGGCATGAATTTTAAAAACAATCTTGTGTGTTTAGCCATCCTGTCAAATGTGTATTATAAACTGTAATCACATAATTAAATAATACTTACAGCTATACCAACAGTTGTATCAACACTGCAAGTTCTAGTGTAGTTCAAAGGTGAGGTAATGAAACTAAAAAGGAAATACATATTAAACAAAACAATCGCAATAATATGGTGTTTTATTAGCACTGACACTTTAAATTCTCTAGTCCCACAGGAACCTGTCTCAGCTACCAAGTTTTGCTTTCTCTGTGGCTCTTGCCTATTTCCAGTCAAACAGACAAAATGGTCAAACAAAGAGAGCTGATGAATTGGTAAGTTGCCTTTTTTGATAGACCCTTTCCCTTTAATGGTGTGAACAAACTGGCTTTGTGATTGCCAAAAGCATCTGGAACATCAACACAAAATTAATGGTGCCAAAATTTGCTTTAACAAATTTAGCGAACGTTTGTGTTCCCCCCATGTGTGATCCATGTCTCATGGGTAGGACTTTACTTCAACATCATCAGCTACTGTAGATCTAACTACAACAAATAGTTTCTTTGGGTAGCAATCTGTTTGCTGCTTTTAATTTTCACGTAAAATCCACATTTTAGCCCATTAAGCGAGAACCACTACGATGTAAATCTGTAAAGTAAAGGTAAAAAGGTTAAGTCTACATATGAGCCAAGTGGCCCATCAGGCTGGAGCTTATCCCGGTTTGTGTAGCATGAAGTGGCTAGGAGTATTTCTGCGCTCCCCTGGATGGCATGCTAGTCCACTGAAGGGCTACCCTTAACATTTAATTTTCTGGTACCCATTTATACACTTGGCTTGAGAGAGGCACTGTGAGAGTAAAGTGTCTTGTCCAAGAACACACCAAGGTGTCCCCAGCCATGGCTCAAACCCGAAATGCTCGATCCAGAGACGAGCTCACTAACCACAAGGTCACCGCGCCTCCCACAAATCTGCAAAGTACCCAAGTCCGTTCCTATAGGACTATCAACTGACTGACTTTTTAAACTCGTAAAAGTAGTTTATCTATTCATTTGTTTTGTACCAGACTTCTTTTTTAAACTTTCTCATCCTTATTCTGTTGTTTCGTTGCAGCTCCAGATAGCATTGATTATGTTTCCAATGGTAGGTTTCAATGCTGCTTATTTGAACCAACCATAAGATTTAAATATTAAGAGGGATATCTAACGATTGTCCTCAGTAGAAAACCAGAGAGTTACAGATCCGACAACAACATTTAAGACCCAGTTTTAGATTTCTTATAAACAAACAAGGAAGTGTTTTGTAATCGTCTTCTCGTGTAGACGTTAAAAGCTGTACATTTGCTGGTTACCCTGTGTCGTTGAGAGTGTCTGAGACGATTAACGAATCAGCGGAAGATGAATTTGGCCACACAATTTGTCTAAATATCGGATTTATACCTAGGCGAGTTATCCGTCTCAAAGGGATAAATCGTCTCAGATGGACAAGTCGTCTCCGTAATATAAATTTGGCGTCGGATGATTCGTCTCTAGTATAAATTGGGCCAGTGAGCTGACAATGGTGTTTTCTTAGGTTTTATGTCCTCTGATGGAAAAGTGTAACGTTGTGTTAGACTCCACCCTCGTTCAGCACCCGTTCTTTTGTCCTTCACCAGGAATCAGGTATTGTAAACACTGTGTGTGGTTTCAGTTAACCTTCTTGTGAAGTTCGTTGCGAGAAGAAAAAAACTGTCCAAACTATTTGAAACTAGAAAATAGACAGGAATAAACTAATCGCTGCTAATCAGATTCATCTGCTCTTAGGGGAGAAAGGAGAGATCTGGTAATGAACCGCTGATCCGATAGCATTTTATTCAAGGGTAACTGAGATAAACCCAAGTTTCATTTTAAAAGGCGTGATAAAAAACAGCGAGCCAAACGCATTTGTAACCAGCTCGAGATAGAACCTTGTGAGTGAAATGTAACCTTATTTTCAGAATTTAACGGCATCAAAACTGGAGAATACATGCAAATGCAATGGGTTTTTTTTCTCAACCTTTGTCAGTTATTTCATGAATTCTACGTTACAATATTGGTTTTTCAAATGGTCTTTTTGCATTTGTCTGTAGTGAACCCATTGCTTTGAAGCAGCTTGAGGCGCTGTACATAGGCAGGACATACCACGCCTGGAAAGAACCCGGGGTAAGACTAACTGCATCAATCTTGTTTACCTAACTTTAACGGGGTAAAAATAATTGTGGAACATCCACAAAACATTATATTGCTGCCGTTACGAAGAAACTATTTCGTTTGTATTTAAATACGAACTCTTTCTGGGTGACCTTTGGAAAAGCGTTCTTCCCGAGAACTTACATGTATTTTCTTGCTATTGGCAAAAAACGGATTTTCCCTGTGATAATGATCCTCCCGAATTCAAACTACCGTAAATCCTCGAATTAGCGCCCGGGGCGCTTATTTCAAATTTAGAAGAAGACGGGGGGCGCTTATTTAACTTTTCCCAAATCGTGGCCTGACATGATCATCTTTTTAATACATCATCTGCGCGTTAGCAACAACATAAGCTGTTTATCGACATAAAAAGCTGATCCTAAAGTTTAAATCGCGGCACCGTTAGTACTTAACGTGTTCAACGTATTCACTTAACGTGTTCAGAAACTGAAACAATGTACAAATCTAAGACTACATGACGAAACTATACATCCTTTGTTGTCTCATTACTCGTCTACAAAATTGGGGGAGGGAAGGGGGCGCTTATTTTAACTTTCGGCCGATAGGAGGGGCGCTTATTCGAAGGGGGGGGGGGCTAATTCGAGGATTTGCGGTTGTACCATAATACTAGCACCCATTATGCCTTTGTAGTATAAAAAAAAAAGAGAAAGAGAGAGTTGCTAAGTAGTTTTGACTCGATAACGGCAACATCTTTATGCAGCAACTGGGTCTACTTTCTCGTAAGCCTTGGTAGGTTATGACTAGAGCCGGTTGGACTCTGGATCAAGAGGTCTGGGTATAAGCCTAGATTGGGTTCTTCCCGTGTTTGTTTTCTATCCTACAGTATATAGGTGTTTTGGCGAATTGCTAGGCAACTTCACAGTTATCATGGCGATGGCCTGCCATGAATAGCATCTTAACTTGGGTGAATGGCACAATTGTTAGTCACGTAATTTTACTGTTATAAACACCTTGATCTAGTAAATCTGGTAAATGATTGAAGTGACGTAACGAACTTGTTTCCAAACTTTGAACTGTTGAGTTTCGTTGCAGGTGATCGACTGGCTTGTGCAGAATGCAAAAAAAGTTCTAGAAAGGGTTGAAGCACGTGATCCATTGGTTGAGGAATGTAAACACAAGTGAGTTATAGCTAATTAAGAACGATTTTCCCGCCCAATACTCTGCCCTAATCACTTGTCTGCTTATCTTTTACATTTTCTGACCTACAGTGGAACCTCCGTTAACGGACGCCTCCTATAGGTGAACATTTCTTGGTCCCAGCCATATACAAACACTACATTTTTAACCTCCCGTAAGCATACATCTCTCTTGCATTGTTTTCTGATCCCAATAGTGTCCTTTACGGACGGTTCGACTGTATATGTATAAGTGAGAAAAAGTTCTTACAGCGATTTCTAACCAATCAGAGCAAACAACCTTGATTTCAACCAATCGGAGCAATACCGAAACCAACCTTGACCTGGCCTGCATACGTTTAAACCGCGCTTGGCGCTGGTTCCATGTTTTCAAGCCATTGTGACCGGAGGCTAGTTTACCCGTGCTTGGCGGCGCTCGTTACAATTTTTCCTACTCTCCTTGCTACTAACTCGAGATCTGATTGGTTCTTTGCAGTTTCTACCGCAAAATTAGAAATTGAATTCAAACTGTTTCTCCCTCCTTTTTGTGTTGGTCAAGTTGAGCTGAGAGCTGAGATTGTTATCATTACTCTCTTTTTCCTTATCCAGGCGACAAGTACGTTACAGGGGAACACCGCGAAATGTTTACAGGCACGTGATCATGTCAGGTAAATCAATTTAACTCTACTCTCAGTTAGGCTTTCGGAATTTCAAACACTTCCAGAACACTTTTACTTCAATTGTGGTGATTAATCCTACGCTTTTATTGAAGCAGGACTCGAAATATGTGGTGCGTTCCTTTCTTGAAGGTGATTCAGTCATGGCCTAGAACATTTGTTATAGTTAAATCAAATTAACACTTCCTTTGTTGTAGATATTAAAGATGCTACTGCTTCTCTTCCTATGGTAAGATCTCGTTGTTTTCTTTTGGTTCTTTCCTTACTTTTTCTCAAGCTCTGTAGGTTGGTAAAAGGTGAAATCTATATACGAGCCAAGTGACCCGTCAGGCTGGAGCTTATCGCTGTAGCATGAAGCGACTAGGAGTATTTCTACTCCCTCCTGGATGGGATGCTAGTCCATCGCAGGGTTACCCCCAGGATTCAATTCGCCGGTACCCATTTATTCACCTGGGTAGAGAGAGACACTGAGAGTATATGTGTCTTGCCCAAGAACACAGCACAATGTTCTCAGCCAGGGCTCGAACCCAGACCGCTCGATCTTAAGGCCAGCGCGCTAACCATGAAGCCACAGCGCCTCGTGGTCACGATCGCCTCAAGTACTGTACTGTGTAGTTCCTGTCAGTCAAACAATGTGCTTCAAATTTAAGCATGCTTTATCTTATATCCCCCAGGTTTCAGTTGCTACTTTTTCTCTTTTGTTTTAGGACTTGGCGAATGTTCCCCTTGTGTCCTATGATCCTCTGCCACCTCAAGATTCAGTTACAGGCTACGCGCGGCCATCAAGGTAACGACGTATATTCAAGATATTTTTAATAACTTTAATAATTTTTTTATAACTTCCGTCACCCACACGGTTAATTGGTTCTTGTTTTTAAGCAATTGTTAAGTTAATATTCATGGCTTAAAAATTATTCTGCTCATTTTACAAGCCGTCTATACAAAACAGACTTGTTTGACAACACAACATTCTTGAAAGGTTAAAAGTTTATGATTTATTTAGCTACTTACGTGCTTGTCTGCTTTCCTACATCTTCTTGCTTCTGTCCATTTATCTCATTATGTGTCTTTTTCTGCTATGTAGTGGATATGTTTGAAGTTTTAACAAAACAAACTTCGCAATCCACTAGACGTGATATCCGGTGGATAGCGTTATCAACCCTTCGAACAACCGGGCCAGCTGATTTTCAAATTTGCTACAGTATCAAATAACAATAATTACGAAAGTCATCCTCCGCTGTCATAAATAAGGACAATTCATCTTTCCGTCATCTTTTCAGGAGGAATATAAGTCGTGAGGAAGACCACGGTCCTTTATCCATGTTTTTCCGCTCGCTGCTTCCTTCCTTCAACGCCCAGGCCCCTAACAGACCACGCGTGGAAGTGAGATTTGAACAACCCATAGAGGGAGCAGAGGGTGGGCCCAGGCCTTTGCGGGATACAGAACTCGCAAGGGGCGTGGAAAACCTGATGGTCGCCATGAGAGAACTGCTAAATACTCTTAGTTACCGTGGAGAACCTGAAGAGGCTGGGGACGAGCAAGGAGATAACCCCGGAGAAAATGATCATGCTGAAGATGAATGGGAAGATGGGGAATAAAAACATTGCAAAGCTTACTTATAAAATGACCTTGCACACAGATTTCTGCGTTCATCTGTGCAAGTGGAGCTATTCTTGGTATCTGTACGGCAAAATCTTCCAGCTTGTAGTTACAGCACAGATCCCCGGATTAGTTCTAGGTAAACCAGTAAATGGCTTCCACTAAACTTCCCAACCCGGATTGACTTCATCTTCATGTTGCACCTTGTTTTGTGCGATACAGCGTTTTGAGACTCTTAAACAATGGCGAGAAAACTTAGTTTTCCTTGAAGTTTCTTTTTCAAAGTCGCTTAACCTCTTGGCACACTACAACACGCCCATCCCCGCATTGAAAGATGGCGGTGAACCAACTGTTTGCGCGACGTTGTCACAGTAAACTTTTGTAAGACGGCCTGAGGAACGTGACGGTCACAAAACAGGCTGTGACAGTGCAGCAAGGGCAGACGACAACAGCGGAGGCTTAAAAGATCAGATTAGAAGGCGTAATACTTTGTGGAACTGAAAATTTGAATTCTGTCCGTTGGCTTATGTCCTCTAGCCAGGGGTGAAGGGTATAAAATGGTAAAAGAAGCTCAAGTTTGGGTTTGAGAACTATCTTATCAATCCTAATGTTTCGGAAGGCACAGCATATTCTTGATCAAATCAGATTTGCTCACTTAGGAAGAGGAGATCGGAAAAACGAGCGGAAAGGGCTTTTGAGCTTACTTGTGACTGTTGATGAGCTTGGTCGGCGGATTCATACGCTGCGCGTGCGCAGAAGTTCTATAATCCCAGAAATGCTGAGCTTGCGTGATAGCCGTACGCAGATAGGAGAAATTATTTGAGTGTGAGGAAGGAAGCCTCTTGCAGCTCTTTGGGTTTCGTTGTTAAGGTCACATGTAGAATGAAGCGTAAGTAATGAAAATTGAAAACAAGTGACCAGCTGGAGAGTTCTACATTACTTAAGTTGGCTGGAAGAATATATATTATTACAGTAATTAAACTTAACAAGAAGCAATGACTTTCGTTTTATTGAACCATTTTCATAACCGAGATTTAATGAAACAATCAGAAAGCTAGAAAATGCATCATCTGAGGTTGAGAATTAATGCTGAATTGAACATTTTTTTACAACTGCAAGCGATTCTCGCGCGCTTATTGGCCAATTTTCAATGTCAATCAGCGGACAAACACATGAATTTATAATTTATGCGATGCGTCAACGAGCGAGGAGGGGAGTGGACAATTTGACAATTTGCTATTGTAAAAAACAAATTGACGTCAGTTTTTCATGCGTCTGTCCTGTTATTGACAATGAGTTTCGTCATAACATTGGCAAAGTACTCTGTGGATCCACTCGGCAATTCACAGCCACTTTGACAATGTTATGACGAAATTCATGAACAATAGCAGGACGAACGCATGAAAAACTGACGTCAATTTGTTAAATAGACAACAAATCCCTCCCAGACTAGCTGTTTTCACAGTCGGTCGCTGCAGGTAAAGTGTTTCTGGTTGCTGTCAAAGATAACCTGATGATTAGTATTTTCCAATTCTAGTCTGAAATGTCAGTCATCTCCCGCCCTCAGCCTAATCCCCGGGCTAGAGACCGGGAAAGGTTCCAGATCTGGACTATTCTACACACAACTGATTAGTTTTTCCGTAAATGATGCCAAATTGAAACCAAAACTGTGATTTCCTACTCTATCCCAGACTCTAAATTACGTGATGCAAACACACTTACCCATAAACCTTGTTATTGGGAGCACTTTTCCTCCCCACCCCACTCCCGAAGATACATCTTTGGATACAGTATCATGAACTGACGGATAGAGTATCATGATGGTAATCAAGTGATGTTAGTGAAATCTATATGATTAAGGTAGCTTAACCCATATTACGCTTATGGTTGAAACAGTTTATTTCTTCTGTGTTTACATTTGCAGCGAGCTGGGGTGCAGCCACCCCGCAGGGCTCACTCTGTTTGCTCCATCACGCAATATTTTCTTTCCCATCGAATGCGTGACGGACCAAAATAACGACATCAGGAATAATCATTTATCAATATTTGGTACACGCCTGTCAAATAAATATTCAAATTAATTTTATTAGCATAACAGCCGTAAACATAAAACAGCGTAGAGCTTTGTTTGTTGCACATAGACTATTAGTTCAAGTCGGCACCATTTAAAAGCTTCGACGCGATTTAATTACACCCTTGTATATTTGGCCTCAAAACATGTACTAATATTCTTCCATAACCCTCTGGGGGCCGCAGTGTTTTCTCTAGATCTTCAGGAATGTAACAATTAAGCTGGTTAACCTTTCAAATCGGCATCTCTGCGAGTTATATCACTCAGACGCGAGATTGACCTTTTGCAGCTTTTTGTGGTGTAACTTAATCTCCTCACAGCATGAGCTGAGAAGTTCGAATAATTCTCAAGATTTCAAAGTGTCGATCGATTTGTCGGATCAAGCGTGCGGACACTCTTCGACTCTGGATTACTCGGCGCCGATTAATTCTTTGCTACCAGTACACCTTTGTTTTCAAGGTAAGAACTGTTGTTTATAGGAAATATCGTCAGGGGTTTAGTGTTTGAACGGATGGCGATCTTTATCTCTTTTTTCTTCTGATACACAACCTTATATCGATAACAAATTGTCTAACGTTGGTTTTTAAGTTGTTACATAAACGAAAGGAGACAAAATGGAAATCCGAATGACGCTTTCATCGGCGGTTGCATTGTTCACAGTGGATTGATGCAAAGGTACTTTATTGTACACTACGTACGATGTGTTTCTCTATTTTTTTCTCCGTGCAGAAAAGGTTCTAATTAACAGCCGACCACATTAGGAAGGTCAAATATTGATGAACGCAAAAAGCGTTTAGGTTTAGGAATCGATTTGAACAATTCTGTTTTCAGGTGCCTCTTGCGAATATTGGTTTGAAGATCTTTGAATTAACGAGCTTTCCTTTTGTGTATTCGACTTAATTTTGACACTTCAAGACAAAGCTCGTTTTAAACAGGCCTAAACAAGGCTACTTTAGTTTTGATTTTCCATCTAAAACACACATGAATAGCGTTCTGGTATATTTATTTACTTTTGTGAAAATGTACCAAGGAAAATAGAGGCGTCATTAGGATTTGTTTGCCCGTTTCTTAGCAAATCCCTTGTGGCTGTATGAAACACGAAGTGCAATTAAAGAAAAACACTTGAATTTCATTAGCATTTAAATTAAGCGGTTTATATGGCTCTGCTATTCATTGGTAACTCTTTCCATGAACAATATAATATGCCATGTGATTAGAGAAAGTCCATTTACTGGGGAGTCATGAAAATTATATCTTTCCCGATCTTGCGAGAAAATTCTGCTTTTGCTTAATGTTTTTCAACAGTTCATGGAAACAAAGAAGCGCTTCATATAAAAACTTTACCGATTACTCTCTGGGTTTGGAAATATGGTGATACTCCAGAAATGAATATATCTTAACTTGCTACTTAACAAGATATTTCCTTTGTATCACGAAAATAAGATTGCAATTCAGATCTGGCAGGTAGGTCAAACAAAAAGAATCCATAGCTGATAAATTAATGATTAGTTAATTAGCTATTTTGCTTATTGCTGATTTTTATTTCTTAAAGGTTTTAATTGTGTTGGTTTTGATTGTCCCGATCTCGTTTTTGAATATGATATACATCTTGTTTTTAGAAAAAATCGGGTTTATTTTTTCGCAATGTTAATTCAACAGAATGTTAATTTCATTGTCCAAGTAATCATTGGGAAGCATAGTTTTTGACTCAAAATTCTTAATCCTTTCTTTTTTAAATTGCATATTAAAAAACGTAGTGAATAGATTTTTCTTATTATTTATTAAGGGTAGGCCTCCTACGCAAGGTTCCTTATGATATGTCATGCACTCTTACCTCCCCGACGAAGAACTTCTGCGTAGGAGGCTAATTAAGAGATGAAGCCATTACATTCATCACTAATAACAACAGACCTTATTGTATCAGGTACTCCACTATGAAATTGTTTTCGTCTTATGTTATAGACAATGTTATTGATTCGTATTTGCTTTTGTTTCCTCTTACTGTATCCTGTAACAAATTGGCGTATGAATGCGGTTAGGCCTACCGTCTACACTAATCCGTCATGAAAACGGAACTTTCCGAAAACGCTCTTCAAACTGGACGAATTTGAAAACGCCGGCTTTTCGTTTTCGTGTGGACGGAGCTTTTAGAAAGCGATGGCGTGACGCAGGGCTTGGGCGTGACGATAATCATGTGATTTCCCTGACCGAGGTTTCCTCACACACAAATCCAAAATGACAGGTTATTGTTGCGTTTTTAGTGTGGACGAAAAACATTTGATGCGTTTTCAGAGTGAAAGCTCTGTTCTCAAATTCCTTCGACGTAGTGTGGAGAGGGCCTGATGTAACGCATTCTTCCCCCCACCCCCCGCTAAAGGAAAAAATATCGGTGCGGAAACGTTGGTCCCTTGTTCCCTTGGTGTGCGAATAAGAAAACATCGACCAGGAAACAAAATGTTTTTGAAAATAAATTTAGAAGCATTAATGGTTTCTCGGAAGCAATATTTGCCTCTGCAACAATGTTTACGCAACAGTGTTTTAGCACTCCTCTTTTGCGGGGGTTTATACTCAATTACCAGCCGCTGTTAGGACGGAAATCGAGCCTACGGAGGCCTAGAACAACTAATCAATCTCTCCGCTGTCGGATTCGACCTTTGACTGGCCTCCCACGCAGACGCTCTAAGGGCTCGTGTGGAAGGAACGCGCGACGAGCCCTATATAAGAGCGTCTGCGTGGGAGGCTAACCTTTGACTCGCCCACTCTGGTTTTTTCATTTCCTTCATCCAGAAGACAATATATCACCTAAGATAAGTAGCATATTACGTTTTTTGGACTCAGTAGAGATGAGTAAAACTTTAACCATGTTTCACTTCTTATTGAACTAGAAAAGGAAAAAACAAGACTCGAAGGTCTGTGGTTTGGACCGTACATTTTTGAAGACTTCAAACGCAAAGGGCCAATGAGGTTTGGAGCTAATTCGAAATTCATACAAATGCATTTTTTTTAATTGCCCATGTTTTCCTCGGCAGGTAAAATGTCGTTTAAATTCAATAAGAAAGCTGTAGTAACTGGTGTAAGCTCTGTGGAGGCAGGTAAACTCCTGGTGTACGCTCAAACAGTAAAGAAAATCTCGTCCGAAAATGGCTGTTCCCTGGACGGGAATATTTTCTGTGTGGATCTTGGAGCTGCGGCACTAAAGAAACAATCGAAAAAAGAACGCAGATGGTTAGAAGAAGAAGCAGACAATGCGAAGATAACTCCTGGGACAATAATTACCGTGAACGGCAAAGAGAGATATGTTAAAACAGAGGTATGTAAATAAGAAGTGAATACAATAAAACGTCGCTGCGGGCGACCTCGTAACGTGCGAGCAGGCATGCCTTTGAGTCACATCATAAGTGGCCCAAGCTCGCAAATGAGCGTCCTACTCAGTTAACGCAACAGTCGAAATGTAATGTCTTTTTGGGGGGGAAGACGGTACCGTTATAAAAGTACGAAGGAATATGCCGAATAAAAATAAACCTACTTTGCTTCAGGTGCGTGTTTCCTGGGGTCACTATTAAGGTGTTTTTTAGCTTCAATGCTTTGTATAAACTGAAGACAAAGCAATGAAGCTAAAAATAAATTCCCATAATTCGGCCTAGGAACCTTTTGATACCGGACCCAAGGAAACGCACACTTGAAGCAAGGTAGATTCATCTTTATTCATTCTCCTTCGCATCCAACAAAAAGCGACGTGAGCCTGTTCGCAGTCTAGCCGCTTCGTAAATGCGGCTACCTCGATACGTGAGAAAAAGAAGAAAAGGACTGAAAGGACGTAAATAGTGTGGTACCAAACTACAAGGGCAGTTTAAACTGTGTTTTAATGTGTGTCCCGTACTCGCAAAGAAGGAGTGCATTCTTACCAAAATCTAATACATAGCATCGATACAACTCGACTCTTTCGTGGCACAGATACGGGAATTCTCTTTCAAATCCCTCTGAGGACTACAGCCTACATGTCTTTTCCAAACAGAATATATTAAGAATCAAACCTTTTTTTCTTGTCTCTTGCTAGGTAGAAAATGTTGATCACCTGGGACTTCTCACGCCGCAATCGTTTCAACTATTCTGTCCGGCGTTTGGGAGCAATTCGGACAACGAGCTTTTCGAGACAGCGTTCCCTGCTGCCTCAATTGACCAGACGCGCCGGCTAATTTGTGCGGAGCAGCCAAGCCCTAACCTACGTTGGGTGATGTGTAAAAATGTTGTTCTATCCTACAATCAAACAACAGGCCGAAAGGAGGCCACTATTTTAGCCGTGGACATTGTCCAGATGAAACAGGCTGGGCGATTAGTCTCCACTTCGGTCCAACAAACTGTCACGGCTAAGCTCAATTGTAAAACGTTCTTGTCGAAAGTGGGCCCACAAAATCCCGGCCCCGTTTCTTTGACCCCGGCACTCGCCCTGGTAAAGATGGTGGATGAAGACGTGCCCGTGCCCCAGCCTCGATCCTGGGCAGAAATTGAAACTTTACTCCCCTGTTAATTCATCGATTTGTGCTTCAAAGACGAGACATAACTACGTGATGAATGTAATTTTTTGTTTGAGGGTGAAGTGCGTTATAATAAGTTAACCGTAATATGATTAATTGAACTGTGAGAGGCAAAACATTCATCCATTTATTTTTCGGTGCATTCTCACAAAGACGGATTTTTTTTTTCATTTCATACTTTTTCCATTTTATATTGCATATTTCGCATAATTCATCTCACGGAAACTAAACTTAGTTAGTGTTAAGACCAAGTTTGAAATGAAATGCCTACAACGGCCGTATCAGAGTGTTTCCTTCATGAGCAGACTACGTCAGTGCAAAAAAATGTTTCCATGGTTTTGGCAATACTTTTAGGGCCTGTATGGTCTTGGAACCAGGAGCTATAATTGGGGATTATGGCTCCTGCTTGGAACGCAACCTCGTTCCCAGGGCTTTTCCCTTAGCCATTTTCTCAACCTCGTTCCCATAGCCTTTTCCTTGCAAGGGAAAAGGCCATGGGAACGAGGTTGGCAATTTCTAAGTGGGAAGCCGCGGGAACGAGGTTGCTTTTTAGTTGACTGGTACATGGTGTTACCTTACTTTAAAATTCGTTAAAAATAACATGCGTATGGACTGTTATCGTGGCCTGTGTGCAAATAAAAGACAATCTTGTCCTTTTCTTAATTACTAGGAGATTTTATTTGTAAATTTTAAATCAGAACTCCAAGCAAAAGTGAGATAAAAATGTTTCTATCTAACCGTCCTATAAAGACTTCTTTGAACGTAAGAAATTCAAATACCTTAGCATGCAGGCCAATCATTCTCCAATATCAACTTGGTCAGAGGCTAAGAATTAAATTAGGTCCAGTTTGAATCGAACCGTGTCGTAATCTAAAACTATTGGGGTGTCTGCAAAATCCGAATAGCGAATACCGAATAGTCCCGAACAGCGAATAGCGAATAGCCCCGAATAGTGCGAATAGTCTCGAATAGTGGCGAACAATCGCGAAAAGTGGCGAATAGTGACTGACGAATAGTCGTCGTCAATAGTCACCGCTTTAGATCTAATATCCTGCGTTAATTAATTATACAAATAATAAGCAACAGAGTTTCAGTGAATTTATTACCTTTTCTTCTCCGGACTCAGGCTAGTAGGCTGTCCATCGCCGACATTAAGAAAACAGAAAACACAAGGATAACCTAATAAAGACGTATTTACACTTTTACAGCGGTTAAAACAGAAGAAATTACGTTTAGAAACACATTTTTGTCCTGATAAGCGTCTGTGCTTTTTAGCGGGAAAATCCCATCCTACGTTACTGTGAGGTTGACTGCGAGATACTGGGTACCCTATTTGTTACGATTTGCCACTATTGACCACCATTTGCCACTATTCGTCACTATTCGAGACTGTTCGTCACTATTCGCACTATTCGTGCTATTCGCTATTCGGGACTACTCGCTGTTCGCTATTCGCGACTATTCGCTATTCGCTATTCGGGTTTTCCAGACACCCAAACTAGAGAAGAAACTAGGGAAACCACTGTCTACCTCATAGTCTTCAAAACTGTTGAATAATAATTGAATAATTAATAACTATCGAATAAGTATATAATAATTAATACAATCGAAACCATCCATACCGACAGCTCTATATTGTGACAGACAGATAAGAGAAACTAAAATTTATCTCTGCCTTCATAATAATACGAAAGGCCTATACGATACGGCCACGCAGACCAGCTCTGCTCCTTTTCGAGACCGTCGTTTGAACATAGGTTTAAGAATTTAACATCCGATCAGCCCTGAAGCAACATAAAGGAGTTCTGTTTTACGTCTTAGTACTTCATATATAACTTCTGATTCATCTCCCTTACAGGAGATTTTCCCTTACATGATATATGGTGCCTTACGGTAGAAGGCCCTTTGAGGAGTGCTAGTACAGGCTGCTTCAAGGGAGGTGTCACCCATTACAGAATTCACTTTGAGTAGTTTGGCTGCTTGAGAGAAATTTGTGGTAATTCAGTCGTATTTCCTTGTGGCCGATGTATTGGCTCAACGGGCCATAACCTTGATTTTTAAATGCCACCTATAAAGTTACTATATATGTGAACCACTATTTTTAATCATTCATACCGCGACAGTCATATTTCAGTCGAGTTTCTAATGGTTGCTTCATTGGTTTGGCCATAAAAACTGTTCTTTCTGCAATACTGTCTGCAATAGCGCTTGGTCTAAAAAAAAAAAAAAACAGGAGTCCTGGTGGATAATCCTAACTTGTTCTCATTCAAACTGCAGCCGTCGCAGCTCGTGAGGATCGTAGTTCTGCAAATTGGTTTGGTTAGACCACGCACCATGCTTTGCCCCGTCCATTTCTGTGGCAACCTGAAAAGAAATTAGAAGGAAACATAAACACACTTGGACAATAAAAGGAAAACTACTTTGTTTACATCCAAGGTTGAGCTCAAATGATCAGCTTCATCAAACCTAGCATGTTTCAATGAGAGTGAGTACTTCTCAACTTGGGATTGACGTAAAAGTTTTTCCTGATTTTTAGCAGCGCCTTTTACTTCCCATGAACATTTTACTCCCAAACAGCTCAAGACTGGTGAAGAATTATTTCCGGTGTTCGGCTAATGTAAGACACAACTCAGTGTACCTCATCTCCCTCCTTTATTTTAACTTTCAATTCTCCGAGACTGCCCTTCAATCTTTGTAACGGAAAAGTTCCATTTTCTGCTTAAAGCATTGATGAATTTATGGTTACGAGCACTTAGCTAAAAGCATACCACAGCGAGTCGGCACCAAACAAGTTATTGTAGTTATTGTCTGGTTAGTATACCTGATTTCCTTCAGCCAATCGGTGATCCACCCCACCAATTGTCGCGCCGCAGTCTGGGCACGATCTTTGTTGATTTGCTCCACCACATTCGCCTATGGCGTAGATATGTCCGTTTGGACACTTGTACCAGTGACCTTTAGCGAATTTCATAGCCTTGACAATCATAACACGCTCTTCGGGAGTCAAACTTTCCAATCCACACTTTCTTCGGATTTCGTTGATGGTGGCCTCTATGTCATCAGCATCTTGCTTGGTGAGTTTTTTGCCTGCGTCCAGCTGCTTCCGCTGTCTTCCTAACCATTCTTCGTCATCGAATCGGACATCAATGGAGCGCTTCTTGATCTGACACTGAACAACGCGAATCTTCAGAAATAGACCCACACAGACGACTTCATCCCTAATGTCAGTCAGACTCTGGGAAGAGATTTGAAACTTCATCAGGCTTTCTTCTAGATGATTAAGCTTTTCGTCAACTTCTGTTGCTGCTTGAAGGAACATCTGATCAAGGGCAGTTTGATTTTCACTGGGTGGTATAAGTACTCCATAGCAAGTATTTCTTAGCAGGTCTTTCTTGATTTTTTCTCTTATCTTGTATATTTGCGTCAGTAACTTAATCTGGTTTTTTATCGTGTTGAGCTCGGCCATGGTTTTCCTCTGCTGCAACCAGCTCCATAAGATATCGTAGCTCGAAGTGCCTAGTGCCGTGTGTGTTAGCTCTTCGCCTTCTTCTTCCTCGGCGTCACTTTCGGAAAAGGTCTCAGGCGACGCCTTCCTTGACTGAACATCAGGATACTCTCGCAGAAGAGAGCGAGTTTTCTTTTTCAATTTTGCTGTCAATTCTTGATATTGTTCTTCCTCTTCGTTCAGTCTTTCTTTGACCATTTCGACATCTGCCAACTTTTCTTTGACAATGTCAGCATATCGGTAGCTGATCCGAATGGGGGTCTTGCACTTCGGACATTCCTTCAACTTGATATCATCAGTTTCGCCGTCTTTGTCCATCCAGTAATCCAACGCTGTAACCTCAAACACGTGTCCACAGTCCAACAGTTCGATAAACCTCGCGTCTTCGTCCTCTTCCGTTCCAAAGAAAACCTCGGTAACCTGGTCTTTATGGCAAATTCCGCACAACCTGGGGCATGGTTCCCCGCAAAGACCGATACATGGGTGGTTGAAATTACACAGGCTCGAGCCTCTTAACAGTCTCTTCTTGCACGGCTCGTTACATCGAGGACGGTTGCACTTCTCACCACAAAGCTTCGTGCACTTGAAGTGTGGGCAAATCCACGAACACCTCTCCTACAAAAAAAGAGATCAACTAAAAATCAGCTTTAACGTTGAAGAGGCATTACTATTCTATTTCGGCATAGACTTTATCCATACTAGAATAGGGGCACATCCATGCTTATGACAGGTTTGAGCAAATATGTTCGTTTTAAAACTCTTGAATGATAGAAGTTAAATTTCAAGGATCTGCCTAAGAAGCAGAACATCGTAGGTCACCGACTTTGCGAAAAGCGACACTGCGAAAAGCGGAAATCAAGCGGAAACAGCGAACGCCTTAGGAGGCGATTTTTGCAGGATATCGAGCAAATATTGGTGTAGCGCCGAAAATTAGTCTTACTTTTCATTTTCCGATTTTGTGCGCACATATCTTTATACTAACCCTGCAAGGCGTACAAGGTTCCATACACTGTTTGGGACATTTGCTGTGAATGCATCGGTTCTCACATTTCTCCGGACAAGGTGGACAGTTTTTCGTGCAAGGCTCTTCACAAAGGTGTAGGCAAACTCGTATTCTTTCGCAGTCGGCTTCGCAAGGAACGTGCATTCTTCCCTGCCTGCATTTACCGCAGTTTCCAACGCACTGGTGTTGACATTCCAAAATTGCACGACAAGGCTCTTCACAGTGATAACTTTCTGACAGCTCCCAGCAAGGCTTTTCAATTTGATGACCACAATCAAATTCCCTCTTGATATTTCTCGGACATTGGAAAGAAGTGCATTCTTCCCAGCACTTTCCGGGACAGAGGTGACCACATGGCAGGAATTCCAGACACTTCTTCTGGCACTTGAATGTCTCCACAGGCGTTCCACACGGTACAATCTGCTTGTGACCACATTTTGGGATCTCCTTTTCTACTTCTACTGGGCAGCCAGGGCAATCTTCGCCAAAGTGGCACTTTCTGTTGCATCTGGTTTGGTGCTCAGAGCACAGTTCCATTGGACAGTCTTTTTGGCATTTGTACAACGAATGCTCACTGTCATCAGGATGACACACTCTTTCACAACCATGACCACAAGGAAGGCGAAACGTGCATGGCAGGATACATCCTCCTTCTGGCGCTTTCTTGAAGTCGTCTACATCCTTTGCATGGATTACTCGCTCTGGGTGGTTACTGCAAACCAACTCCAACGACTTTCCTATGGCATCTTGTTCTTTCATCTCTTTGACGACACGTCTCCACAGTTCACTTTTCTCAGCTAACAAGGCGAAGTTGCCAATACAATAGAGACCTTTACGAGCTCGAGACAAAGCAACACAGACTCGATTTCTAACAGCCAAAAAGCCAATCTTCTTCTTGCTATTGGATCTAACCAAGGAGAGCAAAATAATGTCGTTCTCTTCACCTTGGAAGTTGTCCACAGCTGTGACTCTGACACCTTCAAATTTAGTTTTGGGCATCGTCTTCTTCAGGGTCAAAAGCTGACCAGTGTACATTGTCAACACAGTTATCTTTTGGGGCTCGTACCCTTGCAAAATCAAGTACTCGCACAGGGCTGCAATGTATTCTGCTTCATGCTTGTTTGAATGGCTCTTGAGTTTGTCATTTATTTCACTTTCATCTTCAGGAAATCGGTGATCGATAAAGTAAATGTTCTTGGACACACCTCTGACATCTTCATATTCATGCACAGACTCATGATCTTGAAGGTCTTCGTAGATAAATTGCATCAGTCTCGAAATCTCAGGTCTCATACGATGCTGAGTGTTTAGCTGGTAACACTGCATTCCGCTGTTCACCATTCTTTCAAACAACGACACGTCAAGGTTGTACTCCCTTGCTAGAGCGTACACGGTCGGGTTTGGCCTCAGTTGCTTGTGATCACCAATGAGAATCAAATGCTGTGTTCCTTTTGTTAAGGAAGTTATAATGTGAGCTTCCAAGACTTCAGCTGCTTCCTCAACAACAACGATTGTCGGTTTTATTTCTTCTAAGATGACGCGGTACTTTGCAGCACCAGTTGTGGTCATGCCAATTACCACAGCTTCTCTCAGTGCTTGGAGCTCTTCGTGGTCCTTTACCTCTGTGAAGCGTTTGCAGATGCCTTCATATTCTTGACTCTTTTTAAAAATTTCCTCTCGGCAGTTGAGCTGGAAAATTCGAAGCCAAAACAAATAGAGCCTCCAACGGTCCTCAATGGAAAGTCTCCCAACGTGTTGAACATTGGCAACCTGGGCTGGGGCAAGAGGTTGAAGCTTGGATTCACCTCGAAGAACCTTCAAATGATCTTTTGAGAGTCCGGAAAGTTGCATTTTGCCGTGATTAGCATTCTTCTGTCCTCCTACGATCTGGAACTGATTTTCACCCAGCAGACGTTGGTTTTGAACAATGTCAGCATCTTTGTCTACTTCAATGTTTTCTTCAGTGTCTTCATTTGCATCCTCAATGGCAAAATCATTTTCACCTGTCACAGATTCGGCAGGTGGACTCTCCTGCGAAGAGCTCGCCGGGCCGGAATTCTTCAAACCAAGCCAGCTTTGAATTACAGATCTTCCTTGCAAGTTAAAAGTGTTCTCTTCCGCTTTAAGCTGTTCAAAGTGACTCCGGCCAACAAAGTGCTGCAGATCTTTGAGAGTTAAAATTTTCTGCTTGCTGTTCGTTAGCCGATAAGTAGCTCGCTCGATGGCGTCTTGACACTTGGTCATTTCTACTTTGAGGCGACGTTTAATATCTGAGGACGTTGTGTACTCTTGTAAGTTGTACCTTTGCAGACTTTCTGAAGAACTCCTTCCACCAACACGTATAATTCCTGTTTGCTGGAATGTCAACACCCCTTCCAAAAACTGATCCAAGGCGTGGTTTGTATAACACACCATCAGCATGGCAGACTTTTTCTCTGCGTCCCAGACATGCCTGTTGTCGAGAAGGGCCCTGACAATCTTCAAACCAACGTACGTTTTACCTGATAAGAAGCAAATTAAAGAAAAAGTCAATTTTAAAATTAAATAGGATTTAAACGTGTTAGTTCATAACACAAAAACACAACACAACGACAGAGTAAAACACCATACGTTCACAGAGAAAATGGGCGAGCTCGATGGCCTTAAACTCTACGTTTTATTATTAGAAGAAATGGAAAATGGCACACTTGTTAGCATAACCGGATGGAAACGTCTGAAATACCAGGAAAACTGACTTTGGAAAAATTCCAAAGGTTTGTGTCAGAAACCCTCATCGACCCTCGGATTTAAGTATAAGTATTTTCGGATTTTAGATATAAGTATTCTCACATTTTCCCAAATTTTCCCTCCAGTGTTTTGCATCAGCCAATGTCAGCATGAATCGATCGTTTTCTTTCGTACAGTAAAGCTTACGAAACAAATTGTTTGTATTTTCTAACGTGCGTTCAATCTATATCATAAAGCCACAAACGTATTGACGAATGTGGCATTAACCCACTTCAACAAATTATAAGAGATTTCTGTTTTCTGTGGTCACAATAGCCAAAGTGTGCGAAAACGGGTCTTCATTCAAGTCAATAGCAACGTAATAGTACCTGTCCCAGGAGGGCCTTGTATGACTGAAAACTCTTTTGTAAGGGCACCTTTCAATGACTCAAGCTGCGACTCGTTCAAGTTAACATCATCAGCGTGGGGCCAGGACCGAAGATCGCAAATGGACACTTTGTTGGCACCGTCTATATCAGGCACACCAAGGGTCTCTCCCAGGTCGTACTGTACTTGTCTTCTCGATTTCCTGCTTCTAAGGTACTGCGGGGGCTTCACATCAGCGTTACAGTGGACAAGGTACTCTTGGAAGGGGAATGAATCAGGAGCAATCTGCTTCAGTTGCTGCAGAATGGGTCGGTAGGCCTCAAAATAAGCTGGAGATTCCACCATCACGTAGTTATCCCGCGTCCTTTGGGTGGCTTCAAAACTGTCAACGAAACGAATGTCCAGCCTTCCGGACCTGAGGTCTTCGGGTTTGCGATTTGCTACCGTGGCAAAGAGCATTGTTTTAAAGTTATCCTTTGACAGGCAAAGAAATGATCCAAACAGCAAGCGCTTGGAATGCTCCCATGGGATCTTCCGGAGGCTTCTCATGTCTAAATGAATGCAGTGAACGATGCCGGCTCTCGTGCAAACAGTGTTCATAATCTCCACATTTTCATAGATGTACAAATTTTGAGATCGATCTTCTTTGGGGATTTTCTTGGTGATTTCTCTGATTCCCTCGCGTAGCGGGGCAACAAAATCTTCGCGAAGGAGACGAAACTGGACATCCAGGTAATCATTTAGATCTTTGTATTTCTCCGTTTTCTCAGTCTTGTTTCGGCGTAAAAATGGTTTCTCCTCCGAGCGAATCTCTTTCTCGTTAGGATAAATGGAGATTCCTTTGAAGTCATCTGGAGGGGGTGGCTCAACTTCTTGTCTTTTTGCTTTTTTCGGGGGCTGTGCCATTTTCCTTTCTTCCTTAACGAGTTCGCGTCTTTTTACCAAAAGGGTTTCTACCTCTTTCCTAAACTCCTCGATTCTTTTCACATCAATTTCCTTTAGGATTCCACCAAAGTGGTCGATGGGAACATCTGACGAGAATGAGCGAGGGAATCTAACAAGCCATTCTTTGAAGAAAGTCACCAAGCATTCCACAAGTACACCGAATTCGGATTCAGTCTCCATTTCCTCCTGTATCATTGGGAGATTTAAGATGTACTTTGGCAAGTGGGTACACATAAAGGCGGATCCCTTACAAATCGACAGCACCTCAATCAGATTGTGCGTCATATGGGTGTGGCACATCTTGCCCAAGATCTCCACAAGTAGTGTCATCCAATCTTCCTTGATATCCTCAGCTTTTACTAACATTTCGAAACTTTCGCGGTACTGAAGAAGACTCGCAGCCATTTCTGAAGGCTCTGTAGATCGTAACTCCCGCAATTTTCGATAGCCAAGACGAGGGCCTTTTTGTCTGCCCACTTGTTGTGGTTCGTGAAGTGCTCTTCCATGGTCACCTTTAAGACAATTACAGACGAACATCCAACATTTAGCACCCTTAAGTAACACCCTTGTTAGTAAAGTTTGTACATAAAGTCTGAGATCATTCCCGTGTCATAAACTATTTGCCTGAATTGAGAATACTATAAATTGAAATTGGATCTGTAACTTTAGCTGCTGCACATAAAGATGACCTATCTAACAAAATTACTTTGAACTTACCCAGGAAAAAAAGTGAAACGTTTCTTCTGGAAGGACCTCCGAGTTTTGCAAAGAAATCACTGCATATAAATATCTGAGTGTCAATGCCGTGTTCTTCTCACTGGGGTACTGACCAGTTTAGTCTTTTTGGGATAGGTAGAGTCACCTTCAGAATTGGACCTTATTTTGCTTCCATTTCAAGTCAGACTCACATTTTCCATAGACTTTTACTTTTTTTCTGCTGAAAGCTGTTTTAATCCACCTACCCATCTTCATGCACTGAGATCAAAGTTGCTTCTGTTCAGTACATGACATTTCACAAATGAGAACTTGCATCTAAATGCTTTAATTTGTAAAGAAAACAGCCATTTAACTATGGCATGTAATTGAAGCGTGCAGTTATGTTTACAGCAAATAGCAGATTGATGCTCTGTTGTATAACACAAGACACTTAGTTAAGCTGTATAATTCAACATAAACGAAGCTAAAAATTAAAGTTGGTATAACAGTTCTCCAAGTATCCTAAATGGGCGATAATGTTGTGTTGATACAGTAGGAAGAATTCGGATATTTGATATCTCTTGATATCGAGCCCAAAAAACACGCGAGATCGCGTGACTTTTGAATGGTAAAATGTAATTTAGTCCGCTTTGGCCATGACGATGTTTTCTCGCTGTATAAGAACTTCTTGCTGCTTGGAAAGAGACAATAATATAAATATACGCTTGATAGTTCTTCCAAGCGGTGAGATGATCCCGTCGAAATAATAATTAACTGATTGTGAGCACAAGTGATTGCTTTAATTTCCAAAGGTATGTGATTCTTTGGCGGCATATCTTGAAGTGAATCCGAATGTAATATTCTATTCCCACTTTACATCGTTTTTCAGTTCAGTCGTTTCATTATAAAATCGAATCAAGAGGCTAAACTGAGAATTGCTGAAGTTGTAAACAGTGGTTGACTCGATCAGGCGGAAAAGATCTGACAGAAATTAAAATGTAATGGTATCACAGAGCTTTACTGATCCGGTGAAGAGCTTTGTGAAGATGTAGTAGAGGACTGCAGTGCCGTAAGCTCGTCCTTGCAAATGCATTTAGATTAAAACTACAACAGATTACCTGTTCCTGTGTTTATGTATGGAGGTCTACTCCTTCCTCTTCCACCTCTTCCACGGCCCCTTCCTCTACCGAAATTTTTCGTTTCCATGAGTTTCTATGAAGTTGCTTCCAGTTGACTCCCTCCTGTACCAGAAATTATATCGCCGTTTTGGACTCAATATTCACAAAAACATCAGGTTTATCCTAACATTTTGAAAGAGAAATAATTTTGTAAAGAAATATGTTAGCCATGTTGGCGACGCTTTCTCGGAAAACAAGGAAATGTTTTTGAGCACCAGTCACTGTTGCATGACATGATTTGATTGGTCGATGAACACAAAGCTGTCTCAGACATGCTGTGTGAAACGTATTGGAATGGAATGGATTATCTCATTGGATGTACGGAATACGACAGGAAAGAGTAAAGTGAAATAGACAAATAGCCCTACGCTTTTTTTTACATAAAAGAGACAGTTACTTGGGGCTTTTCTAGTCGTGTGACAGAAGTAGAGTTGACTTTTTCTGTTTATACAGAGACTACAAAGAATTAGAGCACAGAAATGAGGCACCAGTGCGAAAATAAGATTGCAGTTTCCTTGTACTTTTTCTGAAGTGCCAACACCATGGAAAATGTTTCGAAAAAAGCGTAAAACGTGAAAATCTATTTATGATGATCATGTACTGGAGGGCGAGATGCCTCCCCGCCAGTACTATTTCCCTTGGGCAATTCGTGTTCGTTTACATGAAGATACTGTGGTCGATTTTTCAGGTAACCATGCTGTATCCTTGAACTAATGTACCTCGCTAGATATGGTGAAGTTTGTTTCGTTTTTGTGCGGACAGGGAGTTAGACAAAGGTAAAGAAAGCAAGGAAATCATGTCTGAATGCAGCAGTTACAGTGTAGAAAAACTGAGAGAAGAGCTATGATTATCTAGGGGAGCAAAGAGTTGAAGTGAAAATGTTCTTTTAGCTTCTTACAAATTGCTGCTGCAGAATTCAGGCGACTATAAACTTATCTCTTATATTCTTATCTACCCTCTATCAAAGAGTTGAATTAATCACTGAAATGGTAGGGGTAGAAGCAGCACTAAAGTTGTTTTGATGGCTTCTTTTGCTTCTGGATGGGCTTTTACAATCATGGTACTACTCATCAGAAGCATATAGTTTATGCATTGTTCATTATACACTGTTATACAGCGAGGTACGTGGGGGTGGGGTGGGAAAGAGCTCTCGAAGTAACACTGATGCTCACCATGACTTAACTGGTTGAAAATCCTTTTATTGAACTGCTTGAGGGGTTATTACAGTTGCTACTTTTCTGGAGTATCTTATTGAACAGCACTGACATTTTAATGTTAAAAGTATTTTTCATTTGGAGCATTCTTGAAAAATCTGTATAAGTACAAGTTCTTGAAGGGTGTTTGGAGACCTGAAATAGTGAATGGCAAAAATCATTATGGCATATGGTCCAAGTAGTCACGGTTTGCCTGAATTACAACTATATTACAGTCTAAAATATATACATGTAGTACTAAGTGGACAGCAGCTCGCTCTCAATAATTACATGGGTAACTCTGTGTTACCCTTACACAAGCTAACCACCGTTGAGTTGTTCAGGCTAACTGGCTAACAAGGGAATTGCGAAGCCACTTAGACTGACTGGAGTGCTATTTAATTTTCCAGTAATGCTGTTCAGGGGGCTACGGTATTGTAACCATGACGGATCATTTGTACTTAAGGCATCTGTCGGTTCAGTATCGGTCAATACTATTGGCCGATATATATAGACTGACAGTCGGTCGACATATTAGCTGATATGTAGTCGATATGTTGACTGAGAGTCGGCTGAGTGTAGGTCAACATGTTGTTCAAGTTAATAGAACGACGGTCGACTCTATCAGTTGGTATGTCGGCCAACACTAGGCCAACACCCCAACTGACATGTTGCAATCAACAGTCGCTGGTGTATCGGTCGACTGTTGGTGGTATCAGTGTATTGTTAACTGTTGTTTTGCTGAAATAGCAGCCATCTCCTCACTCACAGGAGATGCGAAAGAAGAATCTCTATCGTCTATGCTCATATGTTGATAGCGTGAGGATGCAGCTCAAACTGCTGTCATTTCGAATACATATCTAATGCAACTTGAGGTCTCAACAAGCATAGCTGAAAAAAACAGTCTTTGAGGTAGATGAATGTTGCCAGTATGTTAAGTCAAAAATGGACGAGGGCCACCGAAAGACCATCTCAAACGGCTGGAGAAGATTATTTAATATTTGAGTAGAGAAGAAAGAAGTCAGTAACAAGAGCTGACCATCGGTCTATATAATATTTGAGTAGAGAAGAGAGAAGTCAGTAACAAGAGCCGACCAAATGAGTGTAGTGTTGGCCGAGTGTCGGTGAAGTATCGGCCGAGTGCCAGTCGATATTGGTGTTGGTCGATGTCGGTCGATATGTTCGTTGAGTGTTGGTCGACATATCGGGCAATAGTATTAATCGATAGTGGGTGACAGATGCCTTGATTACACATGATCCACCATGACTACTACCACTTTTTGCAAATTGTTCACCACTAATCACTGTGTGCAATTCAATATTCACTTTTCGCTTATGTTTTTATGTTTTCCAGACGCTCAATCTTGTAAGAATGAAACATGAACTTTAGGCATGTCACTTGATGAATACTGTTACATAGGCTTTTCTTCAAAGTTTCTTAAAGAAATTTCTTTATGTTTTACTGCAGGTTACAAAGAAGAGTTGATGCAAATCTCAGACAGTTTTGTGACTTGCAGAGTACATTTCCGGAAGCCACCACTGCCACAGTCAAGTCTTTCAAACAAGGTAGCATTGAATTGCTTATTGTTTCCTAAGCAAAGCGCTTTATGATATTTGATCTTCATTTACCAAGATTTCCCATTTATTTAACAGACAAGAATCAAGTAAAGAAAGTTCTGAAGAAAGGTGTTTTGATGGACAGTGACTAGGACATTTGTATGTTCAGTTTCAGGTACATGTACATGAACTGACATATTTTTTTTTCACTTAAACCTGAACTGAATTATTTCACTTGAACACATTTTTATGCCATTTGCCTTTATATCTGTCATTAGTATTATCAACAGGGCTCTGGGTATTTTTCTTGTCGGCAGTTCACCCCATACCTGTCTTGGCCAATTAAGTCATATTACTACAAAGCAGGGTGTTCCCGTTGCATCATAACATTGTCAAAGTGGCTGTGGAACCACAAGCTGCAGGTGAGTGGTTCTGCAGTAAACTTTGACAATGTTATGGCAAAATCTATCATCAATAAGAGGACAGACACATTAAAAAAACTGATGTCAATTTGTTTTTTACAATAACAAGACCCCAAAAGCCACTTGGCTCGTACGCAGACTTTACCTTACCTTACCTTACTCTTATTGATGATAAAAATGAGCCAATCAGCGTGCGAGAGATTAGACAATTATTGTAAAAAATTGTCTTTATACACCTCTTAAGGTGGCTTGAGATAGTTTCCAGTACTTTCCAACACATAGATTTTGATGGGTCATTTTATTCCACTCTTAATCTGTTGATGTGACAATCATGGTATCAAAAAACTGCCCAATGTGATGTGTTAAACATCATTCAATAGATACATTGTATGGGCACGAGAGAGAAAAAATGAAACAGCATCAGACTAGACGAGGTCACTGAAGTGTAGTAAAATGATCAAGAGTCAATAAGGAGAAATATTTTGGTCATGGAAACTGTTTTCAGTCAGAATCACTGTGTAAGGAATCATTATAAGCAGCAACTCTTGAGGGTGTAAAGATTCATGAAATACTTGTACCTCTACTGACTAGTTTACCTAAATGGTACAAAAATGCTACCGAAGGGAAGGAGGATGTAAGGAAAGTCAATGTAGGGTTGTTCCCATACAGAACTCGGGATCGTCACAAGAAAAGTCAGGGAAAATTAATAATAGTAATAATAATAATAATAATAATAATCTTTATTGAGGAAACTTTCTCACGCACATGTGGTTTTCAAAAAGGACCTCAAAGATTGATACTAATTAATAGAACCAAAACTATGAAATTTATGAAACACTTAAGTTAAAAAATTAAAAACCTGTCTCTTAAAAATATATACATTAGCAGAATCTTGTATTATCTGGCTGAGAGAATTAAAATCATTAACAGCGTGATAGGCAGTTCTTTGTTGTCCCCAATTCGTTCTAACGTAGGGGAATGTAAGAGTCTAAATTGAAATGTTGAGGCCAGAAGCCATAACTAGATCTGACATTTTGTATTTATTTGGCCAGGGAAAGCTTATTTTTATCAGGGAAAAGTCAGGGAATTTTGAAAAGTGATGCTTTTGGCAACCATGGAAAGACAAATAAGAAATTGCTTACATCAAACCTCTTAGAAATCCTCCTCAAACATGTTACTATAAAATTCTGCATGTAACAACACTTATTTATTTGACATTCCCTCCCATCATCGCTATTGGTTCAGCTTGTTTGTATCTGTTATTTTCATTGTATGTCATAACAAGTGAAATTACATTAATTTTAGGTTGCTACTTGCTGATTACTTTCAGAGTGTTGCTACTTTCGGATTGATTTATTAAAGTTAAGGAATAATTTTTGTAAAGTTTAGTGAACATAATGTAAAATGTGCACGTACATGTAACACTATTATTCCTATTCCCCTGTACTGGAATTCCTAATAGTGCACAGCTTGTTTTTAACATCTATAGGCTGGACACTGGATAGTGCACAGCTAATGTTTCGACATCTATAAGCTTGACACTAAATAACACACAACTTGTTTACGACATCTGTAGTCTTGACACTGAATAGTGCACAGCTTTTTTTCAACATCTATAGACTTGACTCTGAATAGTGCACAGCTAATGTTTTCAACATTTATATGCTTGACACTAAATAGCACACAACTTGATTACAACATCTATAGTCTTGACACTGAATAGTGCACAGCTTGTTTTTAACATTTATAGGCCTGACACTGAATAGTGCACAGCTAATGTTTTCAACATCTATATGCTTGACACTAAATAACACACAACTTGTTTACGACATCTATAGTCTTGACACTGAATAGCCCCCGGGTTGTTTTTGGCATCTATTATCATGAAACTGAATAGTGCACAGCTTGTTTTTAACATCTATAGGCCTGACACTGAATAGTGCACAACTAATGTTTTTGACATCTATGAACTTGACAATAGATAACACACAACTTGTTTATGACATCTGCAGTCTTGACACTGAATAGCTCCCAGATTGTTTTTTGCATCTATTATCCTGAAACTGAACAGTACACAGCTTGTTACACCAAACAGAAAGATATTGCCTTTGTAATTATAACAGTCACCTAAAGCAAATAATAATAATAATAGTAATAATAATAATAATAATAATAATAATTTTTTTTTATATAATAATAATAATAATGTTTATTAGTGGCTTATAAATAATAATAATAATTTTTTTTAATAATAATAATAATGTTCATTAGTGGCTTATGAAAAATTACAACTGTAAAAATTCTTCGGACAATATATATGTCAAGGAAATACTAACTTACAAAACGAATTACAAATTACACTCATTCTTTACAACCCTTATAAATTTGTCTATTGTCATTTGTCGAAAAAATTTAAATAAGAATAGTAAAAAATACTCTACACATTTAAATAATAATAATAATAATAATAATAATAATAATAATAATAATAATAATAAACAAACATTACGTGAGGACGATAATAATAATAATAGTAATAATATGAGGTCATTCTGTTTCAGCTTACAAGTTGTATCTGTTGTTTTCATTGATTTAGACTGCAAAACAGTCGTTTTCGGACGTTTTGGGAGGACGCGAAGCGCTGTAAGCGCGATCCTCGCGTGTGAAGCGCGCGAGCCTCACACGCCCCTAGGGCATTTGAGGCGAGAAAGCGTCTCTCCCCATTCTCCCTCGCCGTTTTTACACTCGCTCCAGACCTTTCGTTTGAATACTGACCGTCGCACGCGTTCGCAAAAAATACGACTGTTATGCAGTCTATCATTGTTTCTCATAACAAGTCAAATTACATTAAATTGTGAGGTCACTACTTTTGAATGGTTATTACTTTTTGAATGTCGCTACTGTCAGCATTTGTTAACAACCACGAAATTTAATCGCTACTTTCATGGGAGGATCGTTACCTTAAGTTTAAACATGCAAATTCATTTTGTAAAGGTTTGTGACTATATGTACAATGTATAATGTACATGTTTAATAAATCTAGCACGTACAACTCAAATGTTTCTTAATCCCTTGGTTATTGCCATTTCGTCATGTTAGTCTAGTAGGTTGCTGGTATCCATTTATAATCCTGGGTGAAGTAAGTTACTGTTTGAATAAAGTGCTCTGTTCAAGCACATTAAACTCAAGGTCATTGGGAAGGCTTCTTAATCTGGGGACCATTTCACTTAGTGTTATGCCACTACACCATAAATAATCAGAGATCCATATTGGTTTTTTCTTCAAGTCGTCAGCCGGGCAAGTATGCCAGATGGGGTGTCTGGAAAACCCGAATAGCGAATAGCGAATAGTCCCGAATAGCGAATAGTACGAATAGTGCGAATAGTGGCGAACAGTCTCGAATAGTGACGAATAGTGGCAAATAGGGGTAACGAGTGGCAAATAGTGGCAAGTAGTAACAAATAGGGTACCCAGTATCTCGCAGTTAACCTCATAGCAACGTAGGATGGGATTTTCCGCTAAAAAGCACAGACGCTTATCAGGACAAAAGGTGTTTCTAAGCGTAATTTCTTCTGTTTTAACCGCTGCAAAAGCGTAAGTACGTCTTTATTAGGTTATCCTTGTGTTTTCTATTTTCTTAATGTCGGCGATGGACAGCGTACTAGCCTGAGTCCGGAGAAGAAAAGGTAATAAAGTCACTGAAATTCTGTTGCTTATTTGGATAATTGATTAACGCTGGATATTAGATCTAAAGCGGTGACTATTGACGACTATGCGTCACTATTCGCCACTTTTCGCGACTGGTCGCCACAATTCGCACTATTCGGTACTATTCGCTATTCGCGACTATTCGCTATTTGCTATTCGGGTTTTCCAGACACCCTGCCAGATGACATACTTGCCCTGGCAAAGATACAATACAAACAAGCAGGGAACAAGCTCCTCCGTGCTTAGTTTTCCCTCAATATAAATGCTGCAAGCTTGGTTTTGTGAAGTCACATTTGTGTCGTCTTTAATTTAAGACAACTAACGCTATTCCTTGCAGTTTTCGATGCATTGGTTAGTTAGTTTAAAAGAGGATCTTCCCAAACATCTTTGGAAGATCTGGATCTCAGTTTTTATGTTGTCACATTTTGGTCAACTGAAATAGATTCGTAAAATAATAATAGGCAATAATTGCTGTAATGACTGAATGCTCACAAGTATTTTTTCGTATTTTTTTCGTATTTCAGATTGGCTGCCTTTTTCAGTGAAAAAGAGTAATTAAGGCCTGGGGGAACTGGTGATGAACTCAAGATGGATTGATCATACACGGAGGATGATATGTGACAGTTATCAGCCGATAGGTTAACAAGTCTACCGCGTGTACAACTGACAGGTAAGACATCATTTACTTCTAAGACAAATGTTTGACTGTTTAGCTAAATGTAAGTGACGACACGATGTGTAAAATTACCTACAGAAAGAACGAAACTCAAGAGTGAAAAAAAAAAAACCAGATGAGTTTAGTGTTCTCGCGCAACATAAAGTTGTTTGGATGTAAGCTACATGTAACACGAAACTGTGGTCTGTTTTCTTTTTTGTTTTTTAAATTGGGGGGAGTTGCTCCGTACAATAGCGAGGTAAAATTTAACTTTTTTTCCACAAGGTGAAAAAAAAAATGTATAGGGTTTTAGAGTCGAATATACTTTTACTTTTCAAGTTTCATTGGCTCAGTGTGAGAGAAAACAAAATTATAATTTCTGTTCTGTCCTTGATCTAGTGGAAAACAGATTCATTCAAATATGCCTTAAAACATGGTTGCCAGCGAGTCGTGAATCTCCTGATTTGAAAATAGATACACCAAAATGTTTCCCGAGGAATATTGACGAAATTTGGCCAGTTAGCGTAAATGCTGTTTAAAGGTCCGGTAATACGGGCAACATTTTTCTTCAAATTGTCTCGCAACATTGTTGCATTGCAAGTTGAAATACATTGTTGCGCGTATTACCACGTTTGTGACCAACTTGTCTCGCAGCAAAATACAGTGTTGCAAGTTGAGGCAATATGTTGCGCAAAGTAGACTCTGAGTTCTACTTTCCGCAACAAATTTTAGTTTTGCTGCTCGTATTACCACTGAAGCTACAACTTGTCTCGCAACAAATTTGAATTCAACGCTCGTGATTGGCTGTCGCGAAGTGCGGCAATTAAAAAAAAAACATGGCGGACGGTGAAGGCGAGCCTGAATTCGAAGTAGACCAGTAACTCTCGGAAAGTCATAAATTTGTCCTGTACAAAGACCTCGAGGGCTATCATAGTCTTTGGGACACCTCGTTTATCCCTTCAAAACAAACAGGAAAAAAGGCAAAAGGCTTGGAAGAACTGTCGCAAAAATACAACTTTTCGCCTACCTACCTGAAATGACACTGAGCTTCATACTGAGAGAACTTCGCTGGCACAGAAACTTAAGAAGAAAACGACGGCCAGAAGTCGAAGTGCAACTTCGTTGAAATGCTAAATTATGTTAAAAAAGGCGCCATCTTTATTTACACACGATTAAGCAATTATACCTGTGGAATTCTGCAGACTTGCAACACTGTATTTTGCTGCGAGACAAGTTGGTCACAAACGTGGTAATACGCGCAACAATGTGTTTCAACTTGTAATGCAACAATGTTGCGAGACAAGTTGAAGGAAAATGTTGCCCGTGTTACCGGACCTTAAGTACGAGGAGACTGAAGTCATTTAGGGCACCCCTGAACCCCCACAGCTCCTCGATCGCCTCCAAGTTAAAATTTCGTCAAAACAAAGCATCGTTATTTCTTCGTAGTAATGAAAGGACAAATCATTATAAAACACCACCAATTTTGCAAACTTCCCATGGACTTAAACTTCAAGATAATGGCATAGGCTTATTAGAGCCCTGGACGTCTTTTCTTGCGATTTATTCTCAGGATCACAGTCGCCCACTGTCTCTCGGAACCTGGAATTATGTCATTGGTTCTTAAAATAACAACAAGTCATAACAATGCCGCTAGCCGTAAAAAGATTAATAGAGGTTGTGTTTACCGCGGACAAATGAAAAGCAATCGAGGTTTCAGAAAGGTAATGTCTTACTGGAGTTTCTCAAGCTTGGTCTCATAGGTCATGTGTGTAACGCTAGTTTTAGCTCTTTTCCCTCAATTGCGATACTCGATTTAGTTGTATAGAAGTGTTTCGTAAACGTTCCTGATTATTTCTTCACTTTCTGGTCGCATTGATAGGCAATATTTCTGTAACTGGATGCTGAGAAATTGTTTTCTCTTATTTCAGGCAGGACGCGTTTCAGTCAAGAAGAACAGTTAAGGCCCGAGTGAACTGTTAATGATCTCACTTTGGATTCGCTCATACACCACGTCTGTCTTAAACTTACCAGTCGATACGTTAAGATATCGCTTACTTCCGAGATATATATGTTTTTTTTAATTGTAATGTGCAGTAAAAAGTAAACACTTCAGAGGAATTGAATTTGAAAATAATACTTTCCTACCGTATTAAAGGCCATATGAGGTTATAAGAACAAACCAGAAATGACGGATGGATAGAAATGGGAGAGATTTAAGATTCTGTAGATACGCCAGTCCTGATTCCACGTTTTTGACGTAACTCTTTATTAGTACTTAAAGACGTATCAAAAATCTCGTTATAAATGTGTTAAATATTCAATTGAAATTTAATCAGTGCTTTTTCCTGCAACAGGTAATAGTTATGATGTAAGCTTAGGAAGACATCGTCTGTTTACATGGGGAAGGCTGTTTGTCCAGTTGAAAATAATAGGGGTCCATTTTAGCCTGGATAAAATTATTGTCGAATATACTTTTGCTGTCCCAGTTCAATTGTGAAAGAAAATAGGAAATACAGTTTTCGAAGTCAGTCAAATTGTTTATTTCGATAAAAATTATGATAATTTTATCAAATGTAATTCTGTATTGTTTAATTTACATCTTTCTGTAGTTGTTGACGCACAGCTCGGTTAGCTATGCAGTAATTTGTCGAATAGAAGTTTATAAATCTATTTAATGTCGTTGTTCCTAGCGAAAGTAAGTTAACCGTGGCGACTTGCGATTGAACCAGAGCTATTACTCAAATACAAACAACTCGTGATGGCGTTAATGGGGGAACACTGCCTTGCGTTTGGTTAGCCCATGCGACTTCCGGCGATAGCGTGACAAAACAACCTCACTTATCTCCCCAGCACTACGAGCTGAATGACAGACAGCACGTGCTGGATCGGACAAGAGTATCGGTTAGCAAGCGATGTTCAAAGGCGATGAAAAAACAACAAGCTTGGGGGAAGTCGCTGCGCAGACTTAACCGCACCACACAGGAGTGACCCCTTGTTTATTATGCAGGAAGACATGACCAACCTCGTCTCCAAAGGGAGGGAGGGAGGGAAAATTAAACGATAGATTTACAATAAGTAATAGCTACGTTGCTTAGACGAACTCAGAATGGACTCCGAACAGTTTTCCGAGCTTTTATACGGAGACGTTCGTCTGCTTGTAAGCCAGTAGAAAAGGCTGTACTACCGAACAGCTTACCCTAACACGTGTAACATCTTAAACATGAATAGTGCTTTAATGCTTTGCACCAATGCTATGGTACGTTATAACGTTCAGAAGATAACAAAGCTACAATGTTTTAGGTTTAGCTACAATAACGCTTACAGTTTGTTGACCTTTGGAATATAACTGCTCAATAGCTCTATAGAAAGTGATGCCGCCATGAACGGCTCATTCAGAACGTACGTCACGCTCCATTAACTATATTTTACTGGCGTGACAGTAAAATCTCATTTAATGTCGTTGTTCCTAGCGAAAGTAAGTTAACCGTGGCGACTTGCGATTGAACCAGAGCTATTACTCAAATACAAACAACTCGTGATGGCGTTAATGGGGGAACACTGCCTTGCGTTTGGTTAGCCCATGCGACTTCCGGCGATAGCGTGACAAAACAACCTCACTTATCTCCCCAGCACTACGAGCTGAATGACAGACAGCACGTGCTGGATCGGACAAGAGTATCGGTTAGCAAGCGATGTTCAAAGGCGATGAAAAAACAACAAGCTTGGGGGAAGTCGCTGCGCAGACTTAACCGCCACTGATGCATGCAAGGCAATGCATCCCCCCAAGCCATGGAAGCCGGTGAGAAGCTAGTTCGGCGAGAAACGTTCAACAATGTTAGCCATCCTGGGAGCTACTGACTCTAATGTAGATTGAGGAGTTCTTATATAAAGCTGGTAACAGTCTGAGGACCAGCGACCCACGACTTTAATAAGCCAGTCTGGCAAGCCGGCAGCAGCGGCAACCGACGCAGCACCTATTCGGAAGCTATGGCCCTTGAGACTCTGGTAAGGAAGACCTGCGACCCTCGAACTGTCCCGTAGAAGGTGCGAAACCGCTCCCCGAGTAAGCAAATTACCTGACTGGAAGTAAAATAAGGGACCTTGTTGCGGCCGTGCTAAGAGAAAGTACTCTCGCATAGCCGAGACCGCGCAAAGGGTGGACGAAGTGCGAGCGATGGTGAGAGATTGCCCTCGCCTGTAAACATCTGTTTTTGAAGATTTTAGCTGCACCGTCATGCGCTGCGGGCATGCCAGGGTTGGATGAAAGGCTATACAATCAGTAGAAAGATCAAAAAGCGGTCTAAATTTGCGAACACTGTTGTAGGTAAATTCACTGCATCGCAGGAAGGCGAAAAAGGCTAAATTGAAAGCGGCCCAGATCATGGAGAAATCCCAGGGGCTAAGCCATGATTGCAGAACAGGACGGATTGCCGAGAGAACCTGAGGGGTAACCGGTTGACGGCGAATACGCTGTTCGCCTTGGTAGCGGAGAATACCGCGTAAAACCTTGTGGAGAAGAAGCTTGCCCTTCAGAGGGTCACTGTACCCAGCAGTGATATGGAGGTTGCGAACAGCTGCTAAATAGAGTTTAATTGTGCTATGACGCACCGTTCTAGCGAGATAGGAGGCAAAATAAATAAGAGTACCCTCGGAGGCGGGTAGGACATCCCCGTCTGGACCTAGGAGACGATTCATCAGGCAGAATTGTAAAAAGCGTTTTTCCCCACAGCTGTAGGCTCGATTTGTGTTCTTGGAAAGACCCCAAGAAGCGTAGGTGAGCACTTCCTCTCTCAAAGGGTCATTAGTGAAGGCGGGATGGTACAAGGAATCTGGTCGGCATCGGGTGCGAGGGCCCAGAAACGCTGCATCTGAAAGCGGGAGAGGGCATCAGCAATCTCATTTGAAACCCCAGGGACATGACGGGCCCGTACAAGAAAATTATGTTCCATGGATAGGAGAACAAGCTTTCTGACCAGTTCCATGATAAGGGGAGCTTTTGAATGCCCCGAATTTATGATAGATACCACTGATTCATTATCACACCAAAACTGCAGACGTTTTCCCTTGAAAAGTGGGTGCCATATAGCGCAGGCAACAACGATGGGGAAGAGTTCTTGCCACTCAATGCTTATACCCCGCTCTCGGTTCAAAAGCATAAGGGGAGGCCAGTGCCCTTGGAACCACTTTCCCTGAAAATAACCGCCGAACCCCACGGAGCCCGCTGCGTCAGTGTAGAGCTCTAGGTCTGGAGTAGGGGTAGTGGTGGACTCAAGAAAAAGGGAGCGCCCGTTCCATTTGGAGAGGAAAACTTTCCACATATCGAGGTCCCTAAAGAACTCCCTGTTAAGCCTGATGTGATGAAAACGACTAGGGACACCCTTAGTTAAATTAATGGCGCGTTGAAGGAAAGTCCTGCCGGGGACTACCACTTTACATGCAAACTGGAGAGTACCAATGAGTGATTGTAACTCAACCAGGCGCACGGAGCGGCGTTTCTTAAAGGATGTCAGCAAGTCATAAGTCCTGGAAAGTTTGTCCTGGGGTAAGCGGGCCTCCATGCGAATGCTATCTAAAACGATCCCCATAAATTCTATTTCTTGGGAGGGGCCTATGGTCTTGGACGCTACTACCGGGGCCCTAAGTGACATGAATACCCGTAAAAGAGTGCTGAAGCTAGTAAGACAAGCTAATCTAGAACTTTCAGCGATGAAGAAGTCGTCCAGGATGTGAATGACCCGCTGGAGACCATAGTTATGTTTTAGGATCCACTCGAGCCCATCGGAGAGCTGATTAAAAATGAACGGGGCACTGCGAAGCCCGAAGGGTAAGTACATGTCCACATAGTATTGAGATTTCCACAAAATACCCAGTAAGTTCCAGTCTTCGGGGTGGATTGGTATAAGGCGAAAGGCTGATTTAAGATCAGTCTTAGCCATAAAGGCTCCCTTTCCCAGGGACTGGAGGATATGAATTGCATCGTCTACCCGAACATAGCTCAGGGAATAGGGATCCTTGGCAATGTGGTCATTTATACTATTTCCGTGTGGGTAGGAGAGGTGATAGATAGTTCGCCAGTCATTTGAGTGTTTTTTAGGAATAACTCCCACTGGATGACACTGGAAATTTGCTAAGGGAGGGGCAGGATAGGGACCGGCTACCCGTCCTAAGTTCACTTCCTTTTGCAGGTTGGCAGAAACTACATCAGGGTGCTGCGTCGCAGATATAAGGTTGGGGGAAATCCGGGCTGAACGCGGCCCACAATAACCAATACGAGCGCCTTCTTTAAGCGTACTTAGCAAATTAAAGACAAAATTACGATCTGGGTGATCGGTTAATTCTAAATCTAAGCGATAAATGTCAATAGGTGAGGATACTAATGGCTTCTGATGACGCCTTTGCTGCTCCACTTTACTTCTTGCTTCGCTCACTGGGTCTGGGGACTCCCGCGTTCCGGGCTTGGCCACTGGATTGTTGCTGAGGGCAGTCTTGGACGGTGTGGCCGTTTGAGTAGCAGCGGCGGCACACGTGCGGGTAGCTGCAGTTTCGGCGCCGGCACCCAGAGGACTTGTTGAAGTCAAAGCACACCGTCTGGGAACGACGCTGTTTTCTGTAGGGGTCAGCGGAAGGACACACATCTTCAGCGTGATAGGGACTCGAGCAGATACCGCAATGGGGCTTAGCTAGGCCCGAGAAGGTCACCGTCCATAACTCCAGGTCTACTTTGTCCCACTGAAGGGACAAATTGGAAGAGGCACGGCGACGAAATTGCTGGTCGTAGGAAAGCCAAGCAAGACCCTTGAATTTAGTTACCGCGCGACTAATTATCTGCTGGTACTTAATCAGCTCAAGGGCCCGTCTTGGATAGGCAGTTACAATGACCAACATGTACACCATGTAGGCCTCCAGCCACTTCTGAAAAGAGTCTATAACGGGTTTTCTTTTCCTAACCATGGTGACCGGGGAACCCAGGGGACCTGAGGACGAGTCGTCTAAGCGGAGCTGAATTTCAGGGGCCTGGGACTGATACAAGTTGTCAGGTAAGAGTAAGGCAAGATCAACGTACTCACCCCGGAGTATTTTGTCCTCCATATTACGGTCCACTGGCCTCGACAGACCCAAAGGAGACGCCATACCCGAAGCTGCGAGAGTTTGGCTGGAGGGCGTTGGGCTGAAGGCGCTGTTTGTACGAACGGCGTCCAGAGCGCTGTGTACGGACCGGGATACAATGTCCTCAATGGCAGAACGCTGCGCTGGACTGAGGGCGTCTCTTTGATCAGTAGAGTGATTAGTATGGAAGAGATCTTCCTCTGTATCTGACTGCAGCATGTCCTCAATAGAAGACAACGAGGCGCGGTCGGAGAGGGCGCTGTCCTCCGGAATGCTGAGACGCCGGCCTTGAGTGGCGTCGATTTCACTGGCTGTAGTGGACGGCTGTTGTGTGGATGTTTTGTTCGCCGTATGACGAGTGCGTTGAGGCCGACCAGGTCTTCGTTTAGATTGACTGGCCTTTCCCGTCGATGCTCGCTTGAGCCGGGCGAGGAGTTGCACTTTGGAGCCTGTTATGGGCAAATTCAGCGATTGAAGACGAAGTTTGAGGACCTCGCTGGATAGCTTCGATAGGTCCTCACTTCTGGTAGCGACCCGAGCAGTATTCGACGAGCGGCGAGAGCGAGCCATGGAAGGTTTACAAAAATTAAACGATAGATTTACAATAAGTAATAGCTACGTTGCTTAGACGAACTCAGAATGGACTCCGAACAGTTTTCCGAGCTTTTATACGGAGACGTTCGTCTGCTTGTAAGCCAGTAGAAAAGGCTGTACTACCGAACAGCTTACCCTAACACGTGTAACATCTTAAACATGAATAGTGCTTTAATGCTTTGCACCAATGCTATGGTACGTTATAACGTTCAGAAGATAACAAAGCTACAATGTTTTAGGTTTAGCTACAATAACGCTTACAGTTTGTTGACCTTTGGAATATAACTGCTCAATAGCTCTATAGAAAGTGATGCCGCCATGAACGGCTCATTCAGAACGTACGTCACGCTCCATTAACTATATTTTACTGGCGTGACAGTAAAATCTCATTTAGTGTCAGTTGAAGAGTGCCGTTTAAAACTGCTGAAAATCTATCTTTGTAGTTGTCGAAGGAAAACAATAGCATTATGTTTTTGTTTTATTTTTCTGTTAGGTTTCATAAAATCATTCCTATCTAGTTCTAAAACTGTACGTAAAGGCAGAGTAAAGCTTTACTGGATATTGTTAATATTACAGTAACACAACAAGGTCGTCGTTATCAGAGGAACATAACTCGAGGCTCGTTAACAGGTAAAGAAGGGTTTCATTTGAGATGTCGAGATAACTCAACTCCAACGCTCGTCAACAGGTAAAGAAGGGTTTCATTTGAGATGTCGAGATAACTCAACTCCAACGCTCGTCAACAGGTAAAGAAGGGTTTCATTTGAGATGTCGAGATAACTCAACTCCAAGGCTCGTTAACAGGTAAAGAAGGGTTTCATTTGAGATGTCGAGATAACTCAACTCCAACGCTCGTCAACAGGTAAAGAAGGGTTTCATTTGAGATGTCGAGATAACTCAACTCCAACGCTCGTCAACAGGTAAAGAAGGGTTTCATTTGAGATGTCGAGATAACTCAACTCCAAGGCTCGTCAACAGGTAAAGAAGGGTTTCATTTGAGATGTCGAGATAACTCAACTCCAACGCTCGTCAACAGGTAAAGAAGGGTTTCATTTGAGATGTCGAGATAACTCAACTCCAAGGCTCGTCAACAGGTAAAGAAGGGTTTCATTTGAGATGTCGAGATAACTCAACTCCAACGCTCGTCAACAGGTAAAGAAGGGTTTCATTTGAGATGTCGAGATAACTCAACTCCAAGGCTCGTCAACAGGTAAAGTAGGGTTTCATTTGAGATTATAACGGCGGAAATCTGACGAAGAGCTACGGAGTTAGTTTTATGTAACTCTGATAACGAGTGCACTGTTGTTTATTGCACGCGAAAGGTATGTACACTGAAAATGTTTCAATAATTTTTATTGATTTTGTTTGTTGTAATATCGCAAAATAAAGTTCTTTTATAATTTTACAAAACTTGTTGAGTTTACTGAAAACTATACTCGTAAGACTCTTTTGCAGATGCCTTACAAATGGCGAGCCACGGAAAAGAAAATTTTCAATCTTGGAAGGACGGCAAAAATTAATGTGGAACACCGCCACCTCCTCGCCACCACCACTAACCTTTATAGCAAGAGTTTACTGCTCTCATCCTTTGTGGTACAGTACCCTCTAATACGCATGTGTATTTGGTGAGTATGTCTTATCAGTAAGAAGTCAGATGTACTGTTAGTAGTAAGTAACTGTAAGTTAGCTGAAACTAAGTTACTTGTCCTTTACATACATCCGATGTATGTCGTGACTGCAAGTAACTTAGCTTTACGGCTACTTGCAGTTACAACTTACTGCTTACAGTACATCCACTTCTTACTAGTAAGACATGCACACGCAATACGCATGCGTATTAGACGGGACTGCACCACAAGGATGAGAGCTGCAAACTTTTGCTATAAAGTATAAAAGAAATGCTAGTTAGTGGTGGTGGCGGGGAGGTGGCGGTGTTCCACATCAGTTTTTGCTGTCCTTCCAAGGTTGAAAATTTTTCTTTGACCACTTCTTAAAACTGGTCATTTTCATGGGATCTGAAAGAGAGAGCGCGCCAGTTAACTTCCTACATACAAACGTTTCCCGCCAAAAGACTTAGAAAAAATTTTACTCAAGAGAATGATACCAAGCACGCATGCGTAAGTGCAGAGTTATACCACAAGGATGAGAACTCAAAAGTCTTGCTCTACAGTATAAAACTTAATTGATGTTGCACATCAATTTTTGCTTTCCTTCCAAGATTGACTTTTATCTTTGGCCTTTGTCCAAATCGGGCATTTCTAAGGCATCTGAAAAAGAAGACAATACGAAATTTCAACCTACAAATATTTCTCCCCAAAGCACTTATTCAAAAATATTATTCCAAAAGCTCACAATTGTAACAACTTAGACTTGTACAATACGTTCGAATCGTGCAAAGATAATTTAGCGGAAATAAGCAAACATAGCGCGAGTAATAAGAAGCATTTCTGTTTTGCTTAAGCCAGCACGATTCAAAACCGATCGTAGCGAAATTTGCTTGCATCTCTGTTGACGTTTTGCACTGAAAATATTTACGCTCAAATTTACCATGAAAGGCTTCGGGCAGTTAATATCTGTCTATTCTGTAATTAAACGTCCGTTAATCCTTGTCCATATTTAGTAAGTAGGTAAGTAAGGAATGAATGCTTGTCGATATTTACTGATCTGAATGAATCTCATGATAAAAAAGCAAGTAGTTGCGTAGTTTACCCTTGCGAAAGAATGAAGTCAAACTTTCTCTTGACACAGAAACTTGACTTAATTACAAGTGCTGAAATGAACGCAGTAAGATTACTTAATCCACAGTAAACATGTAAACAATGCGACTTACCTGAGTTTGTCCATCGCGTTTACAGAAAAATCCATCAATGTGCATGATGTTTTCGGAAGCCATCTTCTCAAACTTTAAAGCTGCTCGCTGTTGATCCCTAAACGCAAAAAAAAGGAAACAACTGTCAACTTTCCGTTCAAATTGAAATAAAAGGGCAAGAATCCACGCAAATAAGATACAAATTGTGCCGTTCGCTGTTTACGGTAAACACCTCTATTAGTTCTTTTTTTTGCACAACAGCAATTAAACTGACTGCATTAAACATTTCCAAAACGCAAATAACCAATTCCACCCTTACCTCTGCTACAACCATCTTTCAGAATAAAAATCGTTTAATTTTCCATTGAAAATAATGACACGTTCCGACTTTAACAAACTCCAAAGCTGAGGTCAAAATTTAACGTATCAATGAACGATCGCGAGATAAAATTTCTTCCAAAAAATTAATCACTACAAAAGTAGCAAATGTGTTAGTTGCTTGCGTGGCTGCAGCTGACCACAGTGCGCGCCGTTGAACCTGGTATGCATTGACAGTTAATTTTCATCCAGATTAGCGTTAAAGACCAGTGGCGCTGTGGTTTGGTGCGCTATTCTCTACATCAAGGGAGGAAATAACGGAGTCGCAAGTTCGAGTCACGGACTTGGCGGATATAAGATATGTTTTTTCCTTTTACACACTGAAATAAATTGACCAAACCTTGCCTATATGAACATTTTTTTAAAATTTATTTATACTGTGGAATCCAACCGCTTACGTCGAAGGAAAAAGGGCAAAAAAATTATTCTGGCAATATATACTTGATGTTTAACCAAAACGACCTACCTTAAACGCCAACATGGCTTCAACTGGCTCATGTTCCTGTTGTCCGACACTCTCTTCTCTACAATATATGGCTGGGAAATATGGATGCGGGAGAAATAATGAGCGCAAACGGAGAAAGTACTTTCAATAGGATAGCGCCTATTTGTGTTTCTATGATAACGCTACGATCCTGAAATTTCTTTGGGGGGAATGGTCAACAATGAAGATTGTTTCTGTTTCTTAAATGTAAAAACTAGGCGAAGCGTGGAAGTTTGTTTCAGGCCGGTAAACATTGGTAAGAGCGCGTTAAAACTGCTTATATATGGTTACGATCTAAAACAGAGCATTTAAATTGGCAAATTAAAAAGCAATTGAAAACAACAATGACCAAATTGAGTACCGACAATAATTAAAACCAAACCAAATACGGATGAAGGAACACATGTACGTATAGCCGACCTGTTTTTAGTCATTCTACGGTTTACCTGCATTGAGGTGAAAAGACAGACTGTCACGCTCAACATCATCGGTCACCTTGATTCTTAAACCTGTGGAAGGTAACAAAATCATTTAAACAGATCGTTAATTTTCATTTAACCTGGCGGAGCAGCACTTGCGCTGGCTTAATACATGTATCAAATTGAATTATGCAGACAGTCCAAGTTCATAACAGGGCAAGTTTCTAGTTCGAACGGTTTTTATACAGTGCTGGAAATAATTTTTCTTCTTTAACAGGACATGTGTCTTTTCAAATCTTCATTTTGGTCGGACATCTCATCAATTTGACCGGACATTAATTTGCATAATTGATTAGCATAATTAATCAGCATAATAAAATTTATTAGCATACTGTAAAGATTTTCAATATAAATCCTTCAAAACTAAATTTAAATTTGATTTATTTATCATTTATGATTAACTAGATGACTAATAAAGTACTCTTCAGAAATCACCCTATTATGCGTTACGTGCATTGTGATATGCTGTCAGACCCCCGTAGGACTCTAACTGAGTAGGGTACATACATGAAATGCTAACAGCATATCACAATGCACGTAACGCATAATAGGGTGATTTCTGAAGAGTACTTTATTTGGCAAGTACAGGAAAGATGAACACTTCTGCTTTATGATATGGCGGCAGTCCATAATGGGCTCCTGGATTTGGCTCAGACTGTCAGAGTCATTAGGGCCCAAAATTAAAAAATTCTGGAGTGGCCATCCGGCAACGTAAGTGATAAAAATCAAGTAGGAATTTTATTCAGAAAATAACTCAATCATAAAATCTGTAAAGAAAAAAATTCCAACACTTTTTTGGCCGCTAATTTTGTATAGGTAGCTAATGTAATGTCTATGAAGGATTCATGCATTCCAAGAGACACCATCGGTACTCATACATGTCGTACTCAATGCTCAAGGGTTTCCAATGCAGAAAGGTCCGGTAATACGGGCAACATTTCTCTTCAACTTGTCTCGCAACATTGTTGCATTGCAAGTTGAAACACATTGTTGGGCGTATTACCACGTTTGTGACCAACTTGTCTCGCAGCAAAATACAGTGTTGCAAGTTGAGGCAACATGTTGCGCAAAGTAGACTCGAGTTCTACTTTCTGCAACAAATTTTAGTTTTGCTGCTCGTATTACCACTGAAGCTACAACTTGTCTCGCAACAAATTTGAATTCAACGCTTGTGATTGGCTGTCGCGAAGCGCGGCAAGTAAAAAAAAAAAACAAGGTGGACAGTGAAGACGAGCCTGAATTCGAAGTAGACCAGTGACTCGCGAAAGTCATAACTTTGTCCTTTACAAAGACCTCAAAGGCTATCATAGTCTTTGGGACACCTCGTTTGTCCCTTCAAAACAAACAGGAAAAAAGGCAAAAGGCTTGGAAGAACTGTCGCAAAAATACAATTTTTCCCCTAGCTACCTGAAACGACACTGAGCTTCATACTGTGAGAATTTCGCTGGCACGGAAAATTAAGAAGAAAACGACGGCCAGAAGTCGAAGTGGAACTTCGTCGAAATGCTAAATTATATTAAAGAAGGCGCCATCTTTATTTACACACGATTGACCAATTATACCTGTGGAATTCTGCAGACTTGCAACACTGTATTTTGCTGCGAGACAAATTGGTCACAAACGTGGTAATACGCGCAACAACGTGTTCCAACTTGCAATGCAACAATGTTGCGAGAAAAGTTGAAGGAAAATGTTGCCCGTATTACCGGACCTTTATAGGGCGATTTCAAGTACATTCAGCTATTTGCAAGTTTTCCGATGTGAGGAATCCTCCACAGCAAAGCAAAAGGATATATTGCTTTCTTTTCTTATGGTGAATATCGTAGAAACAAAGATCTTTGACTATGTATCTCTGGAGGGACATAGTGCCTGAGAAAATAACTGTTATTGATCGTCATAACAGATCAGAGAAACGAAGTCGCCATTATGGTAGCCTGGGAACGCAGACGTATTTTCGGCTGTCCACTAAACCAGAATTTTTGGTCGCCAAAGATGAAATTTTAGCCGCATTGGTGACCGTACTACTCGCAATTTTGAGCCTTCTAACAATGTGTCTAACCAAATTTCATGGATGGAGTAGGACAATAACTTGATGTAGGTGAAATGTTCGGACATCATGTCCGATCATAATGTGAAATTGGCCGGACATGTTCAAAATTTGGTCGGACAGTGTCCGATGACCGACTGTTATTTCCAGCCCAGTATGCGATCAGTCAGTTTCACGGACAGAGAAAGAAAAGAGCTCAGGTATTTCATTTCTCTTTAAAAGACATTTCTCGCCAAAAGAATATAGTTCAAAGCTACACGATCTGTAATAACACAAACACTTTTCAAACAATTACAGTGGAAGTACTCAGAAACAATATTTTTCCTTTCATTTGCATACAGTTGTGCCAAAAAGTTGTCAGGATCCTAAATCGATGATAGCTAAATTGGTCAAGCTCACCTCTGAAAGAAAGCATCAACCATAGAGAGCAACAACCTAAATGTCACGGTTAAATCGGAGATACTTAAATTTTTCGAGTCAAGATTTCAACGAGATGAGATTTTGAACCAGGACCTCAATCAGGATTTCGAGCCAAGGATAGGTTAGAGTTAAGGTAGCTGAACACAGTTTTTGATAGTTGTGTTTTATTCACCTTTTTCTCTAAAACCGTTGCTCCTTTGGGCGTCAAAAATGACAACACCCAAGTTTGCAACACAAACTTCGGTTTTTGATAGTTAAGTTGGTTGTAGGACCAGTCTATGCTTCACAGATCAAGAAACTCAGGAAGAGAATTTACAGGGTGGAACCAGCTCCCTTGTGGGCCAGTTCTTACACCTAATACCTCTTGTACAAAGCTCAAGATCCATTCAGTCCATGCAGACAGTCCAATTGTTCCTAAACACCTTTTAAATCTTATGTCAGCAAATTTGGATGTAGGACCAGTCTATGCTTCACAGATCACGAAACTCAGGAAGAGAATTTGCAAGGTGGAACCAGCTCCCTTGTGGACCAGTTCTTGCACTCAGTATCTCTTGTACAAAGCTCAAGATCCAAACAGCTCATGAAGACAGTCCAAATCCCAAAACGATTTTCACAATAATTTATTTTGAACTCTGGTGGGGAGTCAATTGTGTGCTCCCAACTGCACTTTTAAGATGGAACATTATTTGAGTTTTGTTTTGGAATCATGTTCTCGACTGACGAGAAAATCATTCAAGTTTTCATTGCCCCCCAATATCTTAATTAACTTTAGTAAACAAATAAATCATTGTAGTCTTAGATCATAGAAAGAGGTGTACAATTCCCTTAGTAAATAACTATGTTGATTTCACTGTCTTTAGACTATATTTTCTAAGTATCTTAATTTTCCATAAGGTTGATGTCATACAAACAGACCATATTTCTTCTGGGATTGGCAACTTATCAATATTAAATTACAGTAATGCAGCTTTTTGTGATATACAAAATAAACTTGGACAAATACTTACTGACTGGAATATGTGTGCTGTGCCTCTAATCAGCGAATACAAAATATTGAGCTCTTTTCACTAGTAGGAGAAAAACAAATGAAAGATACTCTTGCGCGGGATAATTTTAACTCAAAGTGGGAAATGAGCTTTTAATCTAGTTAATAAAACTAAACTTGTATGAAGACTTACCACAGACCTTCTACGTGCAAAGTGATGTCCTTCAGCAACCAGGGTGCCCTGATGAGAAAGTAGACAGGACATGGTTACCAGCTATTTTAATGAGAGCTCATTCACCTAACTGTTCAGTTCCTCCAAAGGAGCTTTAAATGAAAGTGAAGAAGGCAGCGAGGGGGGTTAGGGGATTACAGTCTGCCATAGCATGTAACAATTGTCAAGACCATAGGAATGACAACATAAAATGTGCTAAGCTCATTAGTGTAGCTCAGTAGCGCGAGTATGCATCCATGAGTGGATGCCCAGTACATGCTCCATTAAATGATCTGAAATTATGTGTACACATGTTATCGCTAAGTGGAATTTTTTTGCTCCTTCTCCTTGTTAATTTCGAAAATAGGGAGCAGCTATCGGTTAAAGCGTATATGACATGAAAAATAATTTCTGCTTGTTTGAAAGGCCTTTCAAAATACAGAAGAATGGCATTTTTCTTTTTGCAATATCGTTTTTTCGTTTTAGAGATAATGACGTTTTTCTATTATGCAAATTAGATCAGTGATGACGTCATAAGGTTTGCAACTAAAATGTGGTAAAATACTGAAGAAATGATATCTATGGATATATTGAAGCAGTGTTCTTGAAACTTGGCTCAACAAATGTGCATCAAAAAAGAAACAAAATGACACCCTCAATGCTGTTGCCATGACAACAGTTTTGCCGCTGGTGCTGCCTTAATAAAAACTGAAATTCCCAGTTTTTGTCTCAAAACAAGAACCATCTACCCCACCCAATCTAATGATGGGAGTTAAGACAATATGGGAACTATGTCTGTTCTAAGTAGGACCCTTTGTCTCACTTTAGAGGTTGCAAATGGGGATATTTGGTTTTTGACAGAAAGACACTGGAGCCGAAAGAGTCGCTATGGCAACAGCACTGCTCTAATTTGCATAATAGAAAAACGTCCATATCTCTAAAACGAAAAAATATATTCAAAAAGAAAAATGCCATTCTTCTGTATTTTGAAAAGCCTTTCTAGTAAGCAGACTGAAATTATTTGTCATGTCATGTACACTTTAAAACCCTTGCAGAGCTTGTTCATGCTTTCTAGCTGTGCATCTAAACAGATTTCTGATGTCCGTATGGACGTTTTGGCTGTAAATCACAAACTCTCTCTCTCACAAAATATCAAACTGGCTGGGCCCTGAACATTATTTGAAAAAACAACAACATGGCAACATAAAAACAAGCCCACAATACAACAACTCACCATGTCCATGAAATTTCTTGTCTCCATGCTCTCTACCCAGCATAATATGCCTGTCAAGTCTCCTCTTCTTAGCTGCAATATAGACCCTTTAAAAAAATTGTGCAGTCTTAGTTTTATTTACCACATTTATTGCAGTACATCTCAGGGTTCCCCCAAAGATTTGAAAAAGGCAGAGAATGGTTTGAAGTGTCAAAAAGGTACACATGAGTTTAGTTTTTATCACATACCTATGAAGCACTTATACAGACCTCCCTCTAGGTGAGCACACATGTAACGTAAGATCAAACAAAATAATGGAGTACACTTTTGTGTACATGTCTAGTGCAAAAAATTGAACAGCACCAAAATTCTCAATTAAGTGATAAAACAAAACAAAAAAGAAAGAAAAAGAAATAGACAGGGCTTGGAAAAAGTCCTGAACAAGTGGATTTTCCTTCTAAGCAAGTAACATTTTATTCTGACTTGCCCGATGGTCAAGGGACCACGCAAGTTGTCTTCCAACTAAATGAAAAAAAGGAAACTAAGATTTGCCCAGGGCAAGGGCAAGCTGGAATTTCTGAGCCGTGATAGAAACACAATTGAACTTTTTTTGGGCAGTAACGAATCTGTGGCCAGCACTTTCCCTCCCAACATATGAAGACATAACATGGAATTGTAAACATTGCTTCATTGAACTAAGTACAGAGAAAGAGTGTATACAACTAGTGTGGTGCTCACCTTTTTTCCAGAACCTTCAAGTATCTTGATACTTGCATTCATCAACCCACATAAATAGGGACTGGGTAACAGTCATGCCAGTTTGTATAAGGAAGAAAAAAAGAAAGGTTTAATATATAGATTTAGCCAAGCCTAAAAGCGGAGCTCGTCAGTTATTTTTTGGAATGTTGTTACTGATGAAAAGAATCCAACATGTACATGTGTGTGAAGTAAACTGCGAGCAATTTTATAGTTTCAGCTCGAACTAGGATTACATCAGCAGATCGAGGTGTAAGATGGTGTGATGATGAAAATAGAGCCATGATTTCAAGCATTTCAGGGGAGCCACCAAAAATGTTGATCACATGACAGAACTGTCTTCTGTGCTTTTTGGTGGCATTTCCTGTTCTTTCTTATTGGGAAAGACAAGACATTGTTATTAATCATTATATTCTTTCTTAGTTAACATGGGGACTCCCGCACAAAAGAAGTTTACACATTTTTTTTGTTGTTGTGGGGTATGACTGAAATGCAGTGGTTACAATATACTCAGTCCCCAAATTTCTACCAAATGAAATCTCACAAAAATACCAAAGCAGTATACACATGTAAAAAGTTAAAAAGTTTTGTTTTCTAACTTGATCCCCAAAGATAGCTATCCTCATTTTTGTATGGAGTCTCCTCCTGCTGAAAGGGTTTGCACCATCTCTCAAAGTACAAGTATAAGCAAAATCACTCTGGCATGAATGATAAATATGATATTTTGTTGCTGATCATGAATACTTGCATTGGCTTCTGATAATAATTTTATTATTCAATTCCAATGTGATTTGTTCTTTTTCTCGACTGAGATTGTGGACTACAGGAGTTGTTTTTGGGTTCCATTAATTAATTTTGCTATGATTAAATTATACCATGAATTATAAGTAAGCTATAAGTAAGTTATATTATGTACGTGTATTTTGTCTGCACTACACAACCAAACACACTCAAAGATTATGAGGCATACGTACATTTGTCAGAGAACACTATTTCTACAACACTAGGGAACAAATTAACCTTATTGGACATTGCAAATGGCAAGGCTGTCGGTAGAATGTCATAAATTTCTCAACTCTTTCTCTCTACAAAAAATACTAATCCTGCAACTTTGTTTAAGACTCAGTTCTCCATTTCGTGTTGGCAAAATATTAATTTATGCCATGCCCAATGCAGGTTATCACAAAATTGATTTAAGAGCAACATAAACCAAGCACAATAAATATCATTTTTAAGCCAAAAAAGCAATTATTTAAATAAACCATGACATGATGAGTAAATGATCTCTAAGAAAAATTGATTAATTTAACAGACACTATAAATAATTAGTTAATACATTTATCATAGGTGTTTCTTAATAATGTAATACAGTTTATCTGTCACAATGTTGCAGCTACAGCTGTATGATATTACTACACACAGTATGGGTTGCAGAACTCAGTTTGTTAAATGAACTTAGTGCAGAAATTATTAAGGCATCAAGTTGTCTGTGAATATAGAGAAACCAAACAAAGCATTACAATCTTAAGGAATAAATTACTGAACTCTTTTACATGTATGTACAATGTATGTTCCATTAATATTGGGGATCTCTCAGAAGCTGCATCTATGATGATTTAATTTGCTCCCAGTGCATTTTTTTATGGAACTTTTCACACATTAATATCTCTGTCATGACAGTGGTCTCTGTGTTCTACAACAATTAGTACACAAGAAAAATACACTCAGTAAGATATTGTTTACAATAAAAATCAATCCCTATAAGCAATCATAAGGACCTTGAATTTATATTTCTTTAGAAATATCTCACCTGGCCATGGTTGCTTTGAAAATCTTTGATGTTTTAATCCAGGCTGTCCATGTCTACACTGTACATGTATTGACTGACAGGAACAGGGATGTAATCATACTGTATTTTGCTGCTACTTGAACACCACTGAACATACAAAGACATATCAATTATAATTTGTAACCAACAGATGACATTCCTTTCATTGATATACAGTGTACTTCATTGCTAGTTGTTTACAGAGCGTCTACAGTAGTGAATCAAATGCTAGGGGGATGGTACCAAAACTTTTACAGTGGCAGTTCTGCCCTGAGATGCAAAGCAAACATATATAACTGTTATGAAATTGGTGACTTGCTTTTGAGTGCACATGCAATTTGCTTTAAACAAGAAACTGGAACATTGCAGTACAACAATGTGTACAGTCCCAATCAAAGGGCCATTCAGGCTGTTTGGTTGTACATATAACTGAAAATCAGACTTTGTCAGGATAAATACTGATGTTCTTGCTGACTTAATCTGAGTGTGCAGTTACAGAAGATATTCACACCCAACACCCATTCATGGCCAGTTATTAGAAATTCTAAAGTAACAGGAGGAGGGAGCTCTTATGGAAAAAAACCTCCATGTGGGGTATGAATCTTTTCTTGAAGAAAACAATGTCTGGGAAATCATTAATTACAAAATATGCTTTAAGATATATCTTACCTGGTAAGGCCAACTTTCAGAAAGTTTTGTAATCTAGACTGGCTGGCCTGAGTTCATACATTTGACAAGTTGACACTGGGCATGTTTGTAAATTTGTGCGCTTCAACATCACATTGCAATGTACATGTAGTAGCATAATGGTCAACTGAAAACAGCATAATTTGGTTAATTAATTTACACTGTACATTATTTGCCTAAATATCCCTATCTCTATCATTGCACACCAACAGATGACTATTAAAATTAATTTACAGAACATATTGGCAGCTAAATCATAACAAGTAAAAAATCGAGCATGAGCTATTTACATGTACATGTAACAGCCCTCACCTCAGAACTGTCATAGATATAATATATTTTCAAACGCGCTGAAATTTCAGATTATTCAATATCAACATGCACGTACATCTTTAACAGTGTGTTTGCTTTACATTCACTTTACACACAACCAGTATCCAACATAGGCAGACTTTTAAGTTTGCCTTTGAAAATAAATTACATCAACTTATGCATCTTTCATTACCTATTCTTGTGACAAAATGACACAAAATCCAAGTACAAGAAGTCATAAGCATAAAACTAATTTAATTACCTGGTAATGCTTACAGCACCTCTTACTGTCTGCATATGCTGTCCATAAACTGGTACTGCCTGGACAATACTCATTATTTTTCTGATCACATCTTTTAAAATGTCACTGTTATATAATTTGTCCTGAAAAGGCAAATGCATGAAATGTTATGCCTTTGGCACTCACCACATACCTTTACATGATGTACAATGTACACCAAGTCATGATCGACATTCACAATTCTTTTTACTTTCATTGTAACTTTTTTTGTAACTTTTTGCAGTGTCATTTTCCCTCACTAATGAAGACAGGACTTCTACATTAGGTGGTAATTCTCTATGAATTCACAGGGAGTGATAACAATTAAATGGTGACTAACTTTAGCAAAGGAGGCATTCAAATGTCAGATTTTAATGTTAAGTTCATAACTTTACATTTCTCTGTGTGTACATATATATATATATATATATATATATATATATATATATATATATATAGATAGATAGATAGATAGATAGATAATAAACAATGGTAGCAAGACTTCAATTCATCGTTTTATTGCGACAACGCTGTTTCGTATGGTCAAAGGATGACCACACTCATCAGGCAATATCAACGAATGACCGTTAAATTACACAAGCTGGCAATTAAAAGCTAACTTTAGGTTGCTATGAGATATAAAAACAGTTGCTATGATATGGAAAAACAGATGCTATATAACATTGAAAAATCTCGTGTTGCTAAAAGATTGCGTTACTTGCTCACAAAGTTCTTGAGTAGGTATCTGTTTCTGTGGGGGCACGCACTTGCTAGTTCGTTTCGCTTGTTCAAAGTACACAAACTCTTCTTACAGATGATCACGAATTTTTCAAAAAGACATAAATTACATTTGTTAGTAATGTTGCTATAAGGTCTGCACTGCTTAATGATTCTCCACTTGATGGTAAAAGGTTTGTTGTTGTCTTTGAGTGTCCAAATATGTTTAGATAGCTCAGTTTCGTTTCTCTTGTTTTGGTGTCGAAAGGATGCCGTGTGATTCCTGTAGCGCTCTTTAAAATTTGTGGCGAGGCCCACGTATGATTCTGATGACGTTTGTGTTGTGATTGTGGCTTGGTAAACTACATTTTGTGTGAGGAAAAGAATGCAACTGCAGAAAAAAGGATCAATGCCCGCTGGACGGAAAATGCCTCACACAAAATGTAGTTTACCAAGCCACAATCACAACACAAACGTCATCAGAATCATACGTGGGCCTCGCCACAAATTTTAAAGAGCGCTACAGGAATCACACGGCATCCTTTCGACACCAAAACAAGAGAAACGAAACTGAGCTATCTAAACATATTTGGACACTCAAAGACAACAACAAACCTTTTACCATCAAGTGGAGAATCATTAAGCAGTGCAGACCTTATAGCAACATTACTAACAAATGTAATTTATGTCTTTTTGAAAAATTCGTGATCATCTGTAAGAAGAGTTTGTGTACTTTGAACAAGCGAAGCGAACTAGCAAGTGCGTGCCCCCACAGAAACAGATACCTACTCAAGAACTTTGTGAGCAAGTAACGCAATCTTTTAGCAACACGAGATTTTTCAATGTTATATAGCATCTGTTTTTCCATATCATAGCAACTGTTTTTATATCTCATAGCAACCTAAAGTTAGCTTTTAATTGCCAGCTTGTGTAATTTAACGGTCATTCGTTGATATTGCCTGATGAGTGTGGTCATCCTTTGACCATACGAAACAGCGTTGTCGCAATAAAACGATGAATTGAAGTCTTGCTACCATTGTTTATTATCTACACTGCTCCTCTCAGAGTCGAGCGCTCTATAAATTTATTCTGTTCAAGTTCAAGAAGTATATATATATATATATATATATATATATATATATATATATATATATATATATATATATATATATATATATATATATATTTATATATATATAACAACTCAATGATTGCACCTGTAGAATGCAGTTGTTCTGGTGGAAGAGACGTTCTGAACTTTCTGAACTTTTTCCCCTCACCTGTAATAGGATGACTAATATGAATTGCAATTCACAACCAACACCAACATCAGGTTATACTGTATACACACGTGTATTTTGTTGTCTTCTGTTACCATAAAAAATAATAATAAACCTTTAAAACCCTCCATAAAGTTCACACTCATTATAACACTGCTACATGTAGTGCTGTTTAACTGGAAAACAATTTAACTGAAACTGTTGAAACAGCTCTGTCAAAATTGTTTCTAATAATTTAAAAATACTTAACACTGAAATGAATCTAATTCTTTACTTGAAAATTACTCTCCCGTAATGCCTATGGGCCAATTACTGGCCTGCTAAAAGGTCCTAAAACAAAGCAAAAGGAAATTAAGAAAACCACTGCTTTTTTCCTGAAAATTGTATCAACTGAAAACAATGATTGAACACTCTGAGAGTGCATTCTATTACCCTGATGAGATAAAATTTTATGAGAATAGAGAATTCACAAAGTTATATCACAAACGAATTGGTACTGGACAGGACAAAGGAAACAGCCAGGAAGAAACTGAAACTTTCTTTGATGAGCAAAAAAGTAAAGTACAACAAAGAAAACAGTCAGTGACATTCGGTTAATAAGTTAGTCGATCAAAAAATTAGTGTGAGGAAGAGAGCAGAGAGAGAGGGTCAGTGGAGCGAGGAATGCACTCTCACCAACTAAATTTTGAATGTATATATGTAAAAGTTATTTTTATTACCAAGAAATGGTCAGGGCAAGGACTTGTACACCCTAAATTCTTTCTAAGTATGTAAATGTCATTTTCACTCTTCATTACCGAGTAAAGCTCTTAGCATTTTTTTTTTTTAATCAGTGCTATCTCACTTTTATGGAACATTTCCATAAGTGTAAATACCACACTGGGGAACAATATCTCATTAGGAAAATAGGGGCCATGTACCCCCAACCAAAAGCAGTGGCACTAATAAAATTAAATAGCAAATTAAAATCGAAGTAGAGTTTTATTCGCCGACAGGGTTGACATGTATAATTGTCTACTCCACATTTCACCAAACCGAACTAACTGGACAACAACAAAATAAAACGAGGAAATCTAAATGATAAACATAATATGTGTAATATATTCGTAACCGGAAGTTGTGTTAAGCTGTTGTATTACCCAAGATGCTTAGCGAATAAAGTTGTTGTGTTGAGCACACCTCGTCAACTTGTGTTGTTATGTCACTGAGCCATACTTTTGCTAGTATGTTTCATTTTGGCGACGAGGATGGGATACTCTACATGCACGAAGACGCATGAGAAATCCAGTGAAGTTTTGATTTTCTCTGTGTGAGGAAAAAGATTTGTTTTCGACCGAGGCAACTTGATCAAAGTTTGAGCACGTGCTATCAAAATGGCAGGAATTGGATTGTTTGGTCGTGTCGGCGAGTTCAGCCCTGAGCGAGAGACTTTTCGTTCCTATGTGGAAAGAATGGAAATGTTCTTCATGGCAAATAATATCATAGAAGAAACAGGCGAGGGTAAAGAGGAAGCCAATCTCGCAGTTGCAAATAGAAAACGTGCTATCTTTCTGACTGAGATTGGACCCGAAGCATATTCTACCCTGAGCAATCTGCTGGCACCAGTGAAACCAAAAGACACTCCTTCTGCGGACATTGTCAAAGCATTGGAGAAACATTACAATCCAGCGCCATTGGAGATAGCAGAGAGTTTTCATTTTGGAACTCGCTATCAAAAACAAGACGAATCTATCAGTGACTTTATTGTGGCCTTGAAGAAGTTATCGATTCATTGTAACTATGGAGAGTTTCTCAACCGAGCTCTGAGAGACCGTTTTGTGTGCGGATTGAACAATCCCAAAATACAGAATAAACTTTTGAACACCGAGGATCTTTCTTTTGAGAAAGCGTGCCAGATTGCAAAGTCAATGGAAATGGCAGAGAAGAACACCAAAGAATTCCGTCCTGTCAGTGCAAGTGATGACAGCCAAGGCATAGTAAATAAACTGGAAACTGTAAACACTAAGGAACCCTCATGTTACCGGTGTGGTGGTAAGCATGCTGCACCTAAGTGTAAATTTAAGTCAGCAAAATGCTAGCAAAGTAGGTCACCTTGCATCAGTTTGTCGCAGTAAAGATGTTGAGTCTGGCATGAAAACAAAACAACCAGGAGCTAAAGGTACTGTTCATAGTGTCTTAGAATCAAACACAGAAGGTTGTGATGATAATGATGAGTTAGGTATTTATTCCATGTATGCAGTTGGTACAGATAATCCTACCAACAAAAGTTATACTGTAGAAATGACCATAAATGGTTCACCATGTGCAATGGAAGTAGACACTGCAGCTGATTACTCAATAATGAGTAAGAGCACACATTCTCAGAAATTCAGTAATTTTCCACTTCATCCGTCAAAAGTTGAATTGAAAACCTATACGGGTGAAACCCTTACAGTGTGTGGTGAAATGCTGTGTGATGTAGTATACAAGGGCCATGAATATACATTGCCAATTATTGTAGCTGATTATGAGAAGAAGCCTACTTTGCTGGGAAGAAATTGGTTAAACCATATAAGGCTTGAGTGGGGTGAAATATTTAGTTTAACAAGATCCGAGTTGGAAAGTGCCAAAAGTCAACTTGATGGATTACTAGTTAAACACAGTGAGTTGTTCAAAGATAGCTATGAGGGCATGAAAGGGTTGGAAGCACACATCACCATGAAAGATGGTGCAAAGCCCATATTTATTAAGCCACGTAGAGTTCCATATGCACTAAAAGATGAAGTCGAAAAGGAGTTGGATAAGTTAGAGAAAAATGGGGTAATCGTTAAAACTGACAGATCAGACTGGGCGAGCCCAATAGTAGTTGTGCCAAAGGCTGACAAATCGGTTAGAATTTGTGGGGACTACAAAGTAACCATCAACTCAGCTGTTGAAGATGAGCAGTATCCCCTTCCCACCCAACAGGACTTGTATGCTGCCCTCTTGGGATCAAAATTTTTCAGCAAACTTGATTTGTCGCATGCATATGCTCAGCTAAGTGTTGATAAAGCAAGTCGTGAGTACCTGACAATTAGCACACACAAGGGACTCTATTCCTACACCAAATTACCATATGGGGTTAAATCAGCACCTAAAATATTCCAAGCTAAAATGGATATGATTTTGCAAGGAGTAGAAAAATGTGTGTGTAAGCAGGATGACATCCTTATTGGTGGTGTCAGTTGGCAGGAGAATATCAAAATCCTGGCTGAGGTATTGGAGAGGTTGCATAAATATAACCTGCATTTGAAGATGGCAAAGTGTGAATTTCTGAAGAGGGAAGTTGTCTATTTGGGTTTGAAGATAGATGCTGAAGGTTTGCATCCAGTTGAGGAAAAAGTGGCTGCTGTAAAAAGGGCACCAGTACCACAAAACATCAGCGAGTTGAGATCTTTTTTGGGCATGGTCCAGTACTATCACCCATTTCTTCCAGGTTTAGCAACCACACTAGCACCATTACATGAGCTCCTCAAAAAGGGTGTCCAGTGGACATGGACAAAAGAGTGTCAGCAAGCATACGAAGCTTGTAAACAAGGTCTCACCAGTGATGCACTGTTGGTGCATTATGATGGGGACCGTGAACTGAGACTTGCTTGTGATGCATCCAGCTATGGAATTGGAGCAGTTATTAGCCATGTGATGGATGATGGCCAGGAGAGGCCAATAGCCTATGCCTCTCGGACACTGAGTTCAAGTGAAAAGAACTATGCACAAATTGAGCGTGAAGCATTATCAATTGTTTTTGGTGTAAAAAAATTTCACCAGTTTTTTGTATGGGCGTAAATTTACCCTGATCACTGATCACAAACCATTGTTGGCAATTTTCAATCCAAAATCCGCTATCCCCACACTAGCAGCAGCTCGAATGCAGAGGTGGGCTCTAGTACTTTCGGTGTATGACTATGAGATTGAATACAAAAGATCTGAAGACCATGCCAACTGTGATGCTCTCTCAAGGCTACCACATGAGGACTCCACAGTGGGAAGTGAGGGTGTGGTCTACAGTGTGAGGGTAATTGATGATGATTTTCCAATCACTGCAGAAGATATCAGAAAGGCAACCCTTGTAGATCCTGTACTTGGTAAGGTACATCAATTTGTGAAGTCAGGTTGGCCAGAAGGGTGTCCTGATGAGACCCTCAAACCCTATCATAATAGAAGAAATGAGCTGTCCTGTGAACAGGACTGTGTCCTTTGGGGCTCTAGGGTGATTATTCCACCAATCTTTAGAGCCAAAATGCTGGGGCAGTTGCATTGGGAACACCCTGGTATATGTGGTATGAAAGCAATTGCTCGTACATGCATGTGGTGGCCAAAAATGGATCAGGAAATCGAGGAAGCAGTGAGAGTATGTACAGTATGCCAAAATGTTAGAAATGCCCCACCCAGTGCACCCCTGATCCCATGGAAGTGGCCAACTAGACCATTTCAACGGATCCATATTGATTTCTGTCAGAAGGGTAATGATTACTTCCCTGTAGTAATCGATAGTCACTCAAAGTGGATTGAAGTGAAACATATGAGCTCTACAACTACTGAACGGACTATTGATGAGCTCCGTTTAATTTTTGCTACTCATGGTTTACCTGAAGAGGTGGTGTCTGACAACGGACCACAGTTTACGTCCACTGAATTTACCGAATTCATGCGCAAAAACGGCATCAAGCACACATTGGTTCCACCCTATCACCCTCAATCTAATGGGGCAGCGGAGAGGTCTGTGAGAGTTGTTAAGGATGCTTTAGTTAAACAAGTGCTTGAGGGTAAAAAGGGCATCTCTATGAAACACAGACTTGCTAATTTTCTATTTCGGTATCGCACAACCCCTCACAGTACAACTGGTGTGACCCCCCGCTGAGTTGATGGTGAAGCGTTGCCTAAGAACAAGATTAAGTCTGATTAAGCCTAATCTGGCACAAGTTGTAGAGAATAAGCAAGAGAAACAGAAAATGTATAAGGATTTGAAATGTAAGAGGGAAAGATCCTTTGTAAGAAATGACAGGGTGCAGGTACGAAACTCGAGGGCCAATTCTAAGACTGATAAGTGGATTCCAGGCACTATAATTAAAGTTTGTGGGCCCAGAACCTATGTAGTTAGGACAGGACACAAAACCAGATATGTGCACACTGATCACATGATAAGAGCACATGATAATGTACCAGATGATGTCAGTGAGCCAGATGTCGTGGTGCCTGAATCAAGTGGTCAGAAAATAAATGATGATAATGTGAATCCTCTCGATAGTACTTCTGAACCACATGTAGATCTGCCTGAAAATGAGGATACTGTTGTATCTCCTTTAGTTGTAAGTAGTCCACCTACAGTTTTGCGAAGATCTCAAAGGATTAGAAAACCAGTTGTTAAACTTAACCTGTAACTGTGGGTTATCACTATGTCTTGGGTATAAGTGCATCCTGAAAATCTGGGGGAAAGCAGTGTAATATATTCGTAACCGGAAGTTGTGTTAAGCTGTTGTACTACCCAAGATGCTTAGCGAATAAAGTTGTTGTGTTGAGCACGCCTCGTCAACTTGTGTTGTTATGTCACTGAGCCATACTTTTGCTAGTATGTTTCAATATGCATATCATTACAGCTGAGTATCAAACAGCAAATCCCTTCTCAATGAAGGATGACCGAATAAAAGAAAGGATGAAGAAAATTCGTTTAAGCCTGCAGTGTTAAAGTTTAACAATTATTCACGCTTAAGCATAGATTTGAATATCACAGTGTGTATCTTTGTCGACGGCTTAATTTAGCTTTGCAGTCATTTTATCGGCGGTAGCTTTACCAGTCTTCAACCAAATTAACCTGGAAATTTCCCCCCCCCCCCCCCCCAAGCATTTCGACAAACCGAATAAGTTGAACTAACAAAACGAGGAAATACTTTGTAGTCACAAGATGTAAATATTCACAAAGGAACGTCAAAAGTAAATTCAGCAAATCCTGTTCGCTTCGGCTTAAAATGGTTTGTTGACCTATCTTGGTTTAAGAAATTTTTGTAGTCTAGGAAGCGGTTGTGCCAACTAACACAGAGAAAACTTCAAAACTCGCCCGGCAGTGTTTACAAATGCAGTTTGTGTTTTTTTAAACGTGACGACGAAACTCGAGACAAAACTTGATTTGTTTACAATGTGCAACTTACAACAACCTCCACAAAGCCACTCACGCGTTATTGTTATGAGCGAAATTGAAACTATGTAATTTATAAAATGCCTCACAGCATGGCTTCAAATAAGGAAGACTTTAAAAAGGATTCCTATTGAAAATAAGCTTATCTCGCCGAGGCAACTTCATAATTTCCATAGCAAACGCCACAACAAAAGTCACTTACCTCAAGTTGGCGACTCACTGCGGCCAGTGTAAATCTTCCAGGCAGAAACTTGCAGCAAAAGTTGTGAAGACTGAACCGAACTGATCTGATCTTTTCGATAGCTCAACGAATCAACCACTTTTTTCCGCTGTGTTTTCTGTTTTGCAATTACTCTAAACACACAGTTCTCAAGTTCGTCACCTGATTTTAATCATGTGACTTTTCTTGCTCGGCTGCACAGCATCTCGACGCGCGAATCAACTTGAGCAGTTCTGTAGTCGTCGGGTATTTCGTCTCCTTTCTGTAGTCCTCGTTAGCTTTGCTTCACGGCATTGTTCCGTATTATTTCATCCCCTTTCTCTGGTCCTTGACTCGCTATAATTCACGGCATTGTTCAGTATTGTTTCGCCTCCTTCCCCAGCGCTGGTCCGCTCTCTTTCACGATCTTCTTCGCCACTTCTTTGCCTGTAAATTCTTGCTTTCTGTTTCTGTTTTATACTTCAGTGCAACCCCATCTTAAAAACGTTAGATCAACCTCCGCTATCATTTGTTGACATGACAAATAGAAACGAGTTTTCTTTTCTTTAAAAATCCCGCCATAAAAAGATGGCATTCCTCGGTTCCCCAGTTTGCGTCACCGCGAAGCTCCTCTCGCCCTCCCCCAGAGTCTGTACGGACGGCGTTCGCTCGCTCGCTCGCTCGTACGGCGACGTCACAACCAAATTTTCTCGGCTTGATAAGTTTACCAAAATTTCTAAGTAATGGGGCTCTACTCGGCGCCTTCGGGAGCTCCGCTACAAAGGCTTGCGATGAATCATACGCCGGCGAGCATGAGATCATTATCACGGCAAAAAATAGACAATTTGTTGGGAAAAACAGTCTCCTTTTCTGCCTCTTGGGCGATGAACCGTGGGTTTCGTCCTGCATTGTAAGAACAGTTTTACAAATAGTTCCAGTGCAAGCATTCCACTTTCCTCAGTGGTTCACTCCGCGTTCCATTCCAGATATTCCATCAAGCTTTTCCGAGAAATGTAAAGCCATTAACATGACAAGACATATCTTTCTAGGAATCCTAAGAGACGAAGTGGGTTTCGAAAACGTCTGCGACGCTGTTTTCTAAGAAAGCAAAAAAGTTTGCAACACTTCTTTAGTTCAAAACTTTGTATTGTCTTCAGTGTTAAAAGATCTAGCGTGCTAAATCTTTTCCTGGCCGGGTGCGTACACAGGTAAGAAAAGTTAATAATACTGTACTTCACTTCTTTCATTTTGCTTGGAATTCTTTGGTGAATTATCACTGTCTAGCTGCGAAGATCTCGTTTCGCAAAATGGGGAGTTTTGAATTTAGAAACTCTGTACTTCCAATGTCAGTTCCATTCCCTCCCAACCACTTTTATGCAGAAAGAAATCTGTCCGATATGATATTTGATATCTTCGGGTTTATTCATAATTTCGTGACGTTTCGTTTTACAAAATACAGTAAGAGATACTTAACTGAACCTCTGGACTGACAAATCGGATTAAAAGTAATCAAAGTAGTGTCCCACAGTACTAAAGTCTAAAAGCTGTCGACGTTTCTAAATAATATTGCTTCAAGGTGGTACACTGAAGGTAAATTCCACCACTTTTAATTTTACAGCGACACGTTTGATATGCTCCATTGCCACGGATAAATTCAGTATATACTGATTGGGAAATAAGTGCTGGTGGTATTCATCCCAGGGATTTTGTCGAATGTTATCACACAAATTCCAATTTTTTAGGAAAAAGTATTGCAATCTACCCAGTACATAAAGCTGAAATTACTCAGATTATTCTAATTTTTGTAACAGATTCAGCAGATTGAACCATCAAAGACCGGTCAAAATTTTCGAACAGTCCTTAAAATTTCTCATCAACTTCGATTTTATATAGCATGGAAATATCGGTAGAAAAGTGCTTGTTCATTGCGATATGCTTTTCTTGTGCTGTTGTTTTAACTTGTTTCTAACAGTCTGCACAATGGCGGTAACTTCTAGCAAGAAATATAACAGAAGCCTGCGACGCACAATATTATACGAAGGATAAATACGGAACTTGGAATGATTATTTCCTTATCTTGAAAACGGCCACTATCACCCTCTGAATCGTCGTGAACCGACAAAAGGAAACAGGCGCCATGTTCTTGAATGCAGACGCAGCAAAATGGTTCCCAAGTCACTGCCGGAAATTCCCGAGACGTTGGACGCAGTGTCTTACGTCCATTGTGCAGCAAAAGATCATTGTAATGTCCATTGTCTGATATAAAACCCAGGGAGGTTCTCATTCGATGTGTTCAGCAAAATCAGCGCGATCAAGGATGCTTTCAAAGCACCACCATATGATGCAAAGCTTCAAAGAGCACCGGCGCAGATTTTAAGAATTCTTTAGACGCTTCAGGTTCGTAGAAATTATTGCGGGCAATATCTGTATCAAATTTGGCATCCGAAAATCTTTTAGAAAGATTGTAATGATGATGTTCCGAAACTACACTGCATAACATGACGTATCTCTGATCTCTTGAATAGCACATTTCATCACATGTACACTATAAAGAGTATTTAGTATGGATCACTGACATCCCTGTGGAAGAAGCTGGGCCGAGTTGTTCGAAAGCTGGTTAACGCTAACTCAGGATTAAAAGTTACCCGAAGTGTTAATTTTTCTTGTATAAAATTGTTCTTCACTACTTATGTTTTGAGTGGTTTGAGATTATTCAAACCCAAAACTGAAGGAAAAACAATACTGTAAACAGAAAACCTCACCGAAAACATACAAACTGAAATCAAAATTGTCGTTAAGCCTGGGTTAGCTTAACTAGGCCTTGAACAACCCAGACATGACAGACAGACAGTTCAGTAAATCTCAAATGTATTTCTCTTACATAAATTTTATTTGCCCCCAAATAAAAGCGTTTATGGCTTCTACCCACGCCCCTGGCGTTACTGTAAACACAGTGTTAATTTTCAACCAGGAGTTTAAGATAATGAGGGAAGGCTGGGAGTACTGAAGGGTCGAACTAAATGGGGGCGGGGTCACCAAGTACAAACTTGATTGAACAATAATCACAAGACCATCACAAGACAATCTTATGACTTCGATGATAATAGCGAATTCATTGGTAATAGTCACGAGTTTCACTGGAAAATAACTTGGCCTCGCTTTCAGCGATCGGTTTAAGACGTGGCATGTTTCTCGAGTTCGTCCTCTTTGTCTTCAGACCTAACACACTCAGCGAGTTCAACCCTCCTCCCTTCCTCCACCTCATTTATATTATGTATTTGTGATATAGGCACTTCTCCATTTTTCTCGTGCCCTCACCTTTGCAAGAGCTTAACAAATAATAATTCGTTATATTGTATTTCATATTAGTTTTAATCAATAAATCGGCCATTCTGCGTGGCCAAAATTTATCCCAACAACGACTTGTCTGGTTTCGATTTCTTTAAGCACTCTAGCAAGCAAAGCTCGACTGTTGACCCAGAAAATTTGACGTAGGTACAGCTTCATAGTTATAATTTCGGAAACAAGGGAAGAAGACATAAATGCATTTTCTGAAATATGCGAGTTTTAATTTGTGAAGCCCTTAGAAATTTATAGAAATATCTGTTCTTATCAAGGCAGTGAAAACATTCCAATCTATCAATGACTCAAGGAACATTTTCCACTCAATTTTGTTACCATTTTAAAATTAACACTGCAACTTATAAGAAAAAAAAATGATAGCTTAACTTAAATGCAATTTTCTTTTTATAAGGGTTTGATCCCAATATTAACTTAGCTATTGAATATCTCCTTTCAGCACCATGCCTTCGAAGAAGGCAAAATGGCGGAAGAAATACGACGAACAGAACAGACCTCAGGACGATGCTAAAGGTAAATGCTTGTAGAATAAGAAAGTAAAACCATTTCACTCTTCGGAGTATAATTTTAAACTAGCGATGATTATGAAATGAATATTAACAATATATGTCTTGGATTATGGCTAATTAAGAGTTTACTCAAAGCTGGAAAAAATATCAGTTAGTTGAGGTGCCGGTTGCAATAAATATGACTTGGTTCTGCTGCAAAATCGGCAAATTTGCATGGTTAGAGAGCGTTTGAGCATGGGTTAAATTTGTCAATGCCAAGAAGCAGTTTCTTACCTTTTATCTAGTAAAAATTGTTTACTAAACTAAAACTAAAATAGTTTTACCAGAGCTAAAAAGGAAGTTATCATACTAGGCCTTAACGACACTGAAAAGGGAAAACATAAATTTATACTTCAAAAGGTAGCCAGGGAACAGTTTCCAATACTTTTCAGCAGTTATCCTTCGACGGATCAATACTTCCACACTTTATTAAGCGATCGGTTGCAATATTGGTGTAACAAAAATACCCAGTCATGGTTAAACAAGTTGTGGCCATCCTCATGACATAACCAACAATACCACCTGATAAAAATCCAAAAACATTTCGGTGAAAACCTTTTTTTTTTGGTCGAATTGTGATTACCATATGAAGATACCAGGTTTTGCAAATTTTCAAACACTTCTGTAAGACGGATTCAGAGCTATTTGAAATTTTCGAAAATTTAAGGTGACTTAGCTTAGCATGAGAGATGGACTTAGTTGTTTGGCATTTTAGAGTCCGAAGAAACAGCAGGGCAAAATGAAGAAGGGCAAGGCAAGACATCACAAGGAACAGAAGGAGCTGAAACGAAAGGAGGTGCATGTGGAACAACTGCTGATGAAATACCAGGTACATTGGTGAAACTGTCGACAAACATTTAGCATACAATAATAAGAATAAATTGATTAAGTACATTCTACTGCAACCTTAACCTCAGTCAGTTTTATGCGGGCGTGTTTGAAACACGAAATGGTGAAATTACGAAATAGCACTACGGGAAAGAATCAATGTGGGATACGGAAGCGTCTGTAAGGGTTAACCCTTACAATCATCGAGAGCTAACCACTGTCGAGTCGATGATATTTTAACTAACCTGAGCGCTGTTTATAGGCTAACCGGAGCGTTATTTAGTCTAATCGCAGTGCCATTTCGTGTTTTAAACACGCCCGTTTAATGCCTAGTAAGGTTGTAAATTCAACGAAATGTTTCTGGCACTACTGAAGAAAACTACCTGTTTTGAAGGCGGTGGAAGTAAGTTCGCCCACTGTCATTTATTGACTTTACTTATTTTGGATAGAAAATTGAGCGAAGTGGCTTGGCAGTTACGTTGTTACGCGTAAAACGGAAGTTGACGATGTTTAAAAAAGTTGACGATTATTTCAGTTTTCCTTGATGACTATGTGTTTTCTTGATTCAAGACGACAGTACTAAGGAGGAGAGGCGAGACCACAGAGGCCGGCTAAGAGGAAAGCAGCGCGAATTAGGAAGAAAAGGCCGATATCAGAAACGAGGTCCTGGAAGAGAAGAGACTAGTCCAGGTAAACGTAAAATGCAGATTGAATCAAGTTATGTTGGCTTATGAGCGCGCGAGAGGGTGTTTCAGTGGGTATGCATGTGAAAGGAGTCAATTTCGTAGCAGAGGATGAACAATACAAACGAAAGTGATCGTCTTAACCACACTTCTAAGGAGCATAATGTTTCCTACTTAACTCAATCGTTCCTCCTTCAGGTTCCTCCAGGTTTTGCAAATACTGTATCGAGATAGCAGTCAATGAGGGCGGTGAAAAACAAAAACAAGATGTAATTCTCTTCATTATCAGTATAATGACAGGCTAACGATCGGTATGCTTTTGGAAAGATGCCACACTAAACTTAGGGGAGCAGGGATGGTGTAATGGTGAGAGCGTTCCCCTTCCCTCAATTTGGCCTGGGTTCGATCCTGGCTTGATGCTGTGTGGATTCAGCTTGTTGCTGGCTCTCACCTTTCTCCGAGGGTTTATCTCCGGATATTAGGTTTCTCCTCTCCAGAAAAAGCCAATATTTCCAAATTCCAATTCCTCTCTAAATTTTGTAATATTTTTTGCTGAAAGGTTGCTTTGTCAAGATGTTGATTTCTAACTTGATTTTACGTTTCACTGATATTCGTGTCGATTCTTGGTGACGTAACGATACTTTGTGAAATTTGTATTAATTGTGTAAAATTGTAATAATTGGGTAAAATTGAACACTTCTTGACCCAATCAATATTTACAGAGCCTGAAGCTACAAAGGAACCAAAGGAGGGAGGCACACGAAGGACAACAGCGGCCGGAAGACAAATCCCAGCGTCACAAGGTGCAGAAGGCAGAGCTCAAGGTCGGTGACTTGTTCTGATTTTAGGACAGAAACTCTTGACATGTCTCTATGTTCAATAAGTAAGTTGGATATTAGATGTTACCCTCCACGGACACAGAGAATTGCTTTAGTTTAGTCATCATACCACGTCAAATTGATGTATTACTCCAGCCAGCATCCCCTTGGTTACACTGAAAAATTTTGCCTTTATATAATAAAGGATACAAGAATTGAACTATCAGCTACAGGGAAAGAGAAAAGTTGGATGACCAAGGAACAACTGGAAGCGGTCCATGCTGCAGGAGTTGGAAAGAGTGGGCTACTTTTGAGAGAGAGCCAAAGCGTTGGCAAAGAACCGTGTGCGTTGGAGGGTACTGGTAGACGCCCTATGCTTGCCCGAGGATGATAAAGGATAATGATGATTACAGACAAGTCCCAATCTCCCAAACAGACATCAGTTAAATTGCTATTGTTTAAGAAAAATTGTTGGTACAGAAATAGCGTGTTGAATCCCGTGCACTGATTAAATTATTCTATTTATAACAATTTGTCTTTTATTGTAGGTGCTAACTTTGACGAACAGAACAACCACGCTCATGGAGGACGCGGAAGAGGAGCATCATGGGAACACCAAAAAGGTCGAGGGCCGTCGTCACGGGGAAAAGGAAAACCTTCAGGTGAAAATAAAAACGAAAAATAGCCGCAAGTAATCATTATTAGTTTGAATTCAGTTGGGGGGGGGGGGGGGGGGGAGAGAAATCTTTGTTGGAGCGCTCCGCTCAAAGTGTTGCTATCGCTTTTCTTTAATAGAATTGTCATCAGTTCCGCTTCTCCGTATGGAAAGTGGGGCCAGAAATGTTTCTTCTCCAGGACACTCTGTCAAGCGCCGCCAGCCCTGCCTCTACCGAAGAACAGTAACCCATCGCCATTCGCTCTTTCTTCACTCTCCTACGCCATATTTCTCTGGGTCTTCCTCTCTTGCGTTTTCCCTCCGAGGCCCACGTCAGTGCACCTCATGGGAAGGAACTGTTATCCATTCGTAGCACGTGTCCAGTGCATGTCCACTTCCTTCTTTTTACTTGTTCGCTGATAGTTTCCATGTTAGCTCTCTTGCGCACCTCTTCATTTGATACTCGTATAGGCCAATAGATTTTTAAAAGCCTACCCAGGCATTTGTGCTGGAAAGTATTTAGTTTGGCCTCACCCCCCCCCCCCCCTTTGTCATTCTCGACGATTCACATCTGTACAGCAACATAGCTAGTACGTTAGACTTGAATATTCTTATCTTAGTACTCTTACTCAGTTGGCTGCTTTTCCAGATATTCATCAGTTTACAAAACGCTGCTCTTGCTTTTCCCAGTCTGCATCTGCTCCACCAGAGGTAGTAACTTTGGCTCCCAAATGGACAAAACTGTCTACGCCTTCAAATTCTTCTCCATTTACCATAGCTTTCTTATCGTTTACAGCAATGAATGCCATTACTTTCGTTTTGGCAATGTTGATCTTTCGACCCAGTTTCTTGGCTGGCATTAAATAAGCGATCGGTCTTCAACTGGAACTGCCATTTTGCATTTGATAACAGTGCAAGATCATCAACGAAATCGAGATCTTCGACTTTCTCAGTAAACCTCCACCTAATTCCAGTATTTCTTTCCTCAAGCGCCTTCCTCATCAGCCAATCAGTGACAAACAGATAAGACACCATGACATAACGCCCCCCTCCCGGACACCTGAATGAATGTCAAGACAATCAGTCTTTCCTTCCCCATCGACTACTGCACACTGGCTTCCTCTGTACATTGCCTGTACCATCCTAAACATTTTGGGTGGAATACCATATAACCTTATGATTCTCCACAGGGAGACCCTGTGGACACTGTGGAAAGCATTTTCATAGTCTATGAAGCAAAAAAAAAGGGTTGTTTTCTATCGTTTTTCTTTAATCGATTAGTCGGGAGTAAACCGAAGTTCTTGTAATTGGGTATATTATGTTGCTTAGCAATTTCTCTGGTGAAAACCGAAGGATCAGTACCAAAATCAATGCATTCTTGGAGACTAGGTTCTCACTGAAACACGTACCTACAGAAGAACTGAAATTTATATATTTACTTACCAATGCATACTGTCTCATAATACAGATAGAAACCAAGAACAACGTCCAGGAAGGCCTTGTCCAATGAATGCTGATTCCCATTCACCACCACAGGACAAAACACAGCCCCCTCCTGTTCGTAGATTTTTTCCTGCAAAATGTGTCCTAGACCTGAAAACGTTAAAAGAGATGAATCCTCGTGATGTAGTCTGCAGGTTAAATGAAAGTATGGCTCGCTTTAAGTTCTTTCTACGATCACCGCAGGAGGAGCATAACAGCGATGAGTTCATCTTCGACCTCACGTGTACACTAGCAATTGCCTGTAGAGCACCACCGGACAAGAACACAAACGAGATTCTAGCCGCGCTCAAAGGCTCGGAATTCTTGACCTCAAAGATTCCTCGTCTGCTTGATCATCTGCAAGTGTCAACGGTGTTGAATGAACAAGAATCCCAGAGAAAACTCATTCAAAGCTTGATCAAAGTGTTCACGAGGTATTTGAGACACTTGCCCAGTTCATATGCCGACCTGCCTTACACTCAGTTGAAACAAGCCTTGCACCAGTCAAGCATTCATGAAAAGGATCATTTACAGAAAGAGTTAGAGGCTTTTAAACAAACCAGAGATGATCTCATTATAGCGGAAAGGCAGAAGCATGGAAAACGTTACGCCAACAAAGCAGGGCAAAAACCGCCAAACGATTTCAGAGACATACCAATTTGTCCCACAAACAAAGAAATCGCATCTCATGAACGGCCCTTCCTACGTAAGAACATTTTAAAGGGAAGATATGAAGATGCCGAGCACTACCTTGATGTACAGTTTCGGTTGCTTAGAGAGGATTTTCTTGAGCCACTCAGGGAAGGCATCCACGAAATTGTCCAAAATGTACCAAGAAAACAGCGCAATCAGTTAATGAAACAGTACCAAGGAGCACGTATTGTCGACAAACAATTCACGCCGTTCGGAATCATTTATCAAGTACAATTTGATGTTTCCAGGTTCGATACCAAAAGATGGGCAAATTCCAAACGACTTCTGTTTGGTTCATTCCTTTGTCTTTCAAACAACAACTTTGAGACAATGCTTTTTGCAACAGTTTCCAAACGAGATCCAGAGGAACTGGCAAAAGGTAGAATTGAAATTCGATTCATCGAGGACCAAGATGTGTTTGGGGTGGAAAACCGTACATGTGAGTATCAAATGGTTGAGTCGCCTGCCTACTATGAAGCCTATCGTCATGTTCTCAAAGGCCTGAAGGAATCGGATGAAACCACCATGCCATTCAAGAAATATCTGGTTGAATGTAGTGAAGATGTCGATCCACCCGAGTATCTGAGGCGCGAGGATTCTGAAGAACCAGTTTGCTATGATCTTAGGTTGGCATTGGATGTTCCAGATGAAACGAACGCAAGTAGGGTACCAGTCCTGCAGCTCGGAGCCTGGCCCTCTGTTGAGATCCTTCCACTTAACAGCTCCCAGTTTGAAGCGTTAAAAACAGCAGTTACAACTGAGTTTTCGGTCATTCAGGGACCCCCAGGAACGGGGAAGACGTATGTTGGAGCCAAAATCGTTCGATGCTTACTAGAGAATCGAGCAGCCTGGGACCCTGATAAAGTCTCGCCAATGCTTATGGTCTGTTACACAAACCACGCCCTTGATCAGTTCTTAGAAAAAGTATTAGAATTTCTTCCCAAAGAGCAGATCATACGTGTTGGAGGAAGATGCAGAAGTCCACAACTAGAAAAGTGTAATCTGAAATTATTTACTGACGAGCACAGGATGCATGAAAGACGAAGAGAAATCAGAGATATGATACGAAGCAAAGTCTGGAAAATGAGAGACTGGAAGAAATTACTTTCGAAAGCAGACAAAGAGCTTTTGGAATTCGACGATTTGGAAAATCTACTGGATTCTGAACATGCAGAGCAGCTCTACAGTGCCATATTTCCTCCTAACGCAGAAAACGAGTGTCGAACGCCAGACAACGCTTTCAAACTCTGGCTTTGTGGCAACAAGCAAATGGACTCCTTCAACCGACCCACGGTAGAACAAACAGAGGAGCAGGGGAGGACAAGGCAAGGTGGATCTGTCCTTCTAGACAATGATGTAGGTGAAGACGATAAAATATTCTATGACGCTACTCTGCTAGCAGCACCACGTGACAACGATGAAGGCAAAGGCAGCAATCCACCAGCACCTACATCTCAGGTAGATCTCAAAGAAAACTCTCTTTACTACAACGGACCAAATGGCTTCCTAGCTCAACAAAGCAGCAAGCTGGCAACATCAGTTGGGTCTCAAGCCAGTTCTCTCGTAGAACATGCCCACGTTTCTCAAACGTTAAAGGATGTAGAAGAAATCCAAGACAGCAAATGGATTAAAGATCCTCCAGGCTGGACAAACAACTGCGATGGAGGTGTTAATAAGATAACAGACGCTTTCGAGGAGACCATCGAAGTAGAAAAGGAAGCTGATTTGATACAGGATCAAAGATTCATACATGGAGATGAAGATTTCCTGTCATTTATGTCGAGACAATCAGATGACTTGGGTTGTCAGAAACAAGACCAAGAAGACAAGGAAGACCAAGAAGAGGGATGGGAAACTGTATCCTACAGGAAGAAGGGAAAAAAATTTGCATGGCAGCAAACAACAGATAAGAATTCCAAAGACGGAATGGGAAGCGCTCACGTTCCAAGAGAGAAAAGTACAGCCCAAAAAGAATCCTCAAAGGGAAACAAAAACAAGAAAATAAAAATAACAGCAGATATCAAATCATTAAAGCGAGATCTGGAAAAAAAAGTTGCGATGCCTACCGATGAAGCGATGAGGGTTGACAACATTTGGCTTTTATCCTCCTCGGATCGACGTCGGTTGTATCTTTTTTGGATAGAGAGCTATCGTGAACGCTACAGGGCAGAGATTCAAAGAGGTGAACAGGAATATGACCAACTTTGTCAAGAACAAGAGGCAGTTAGATTTGAAGAAGAAGAAGAGGTTATACGTCGCGCAACTGTTGTTGGCATGACGACCAACGGTGCAGCACGATATCACTCAACCCTTCAGAGTGTAGCTCCCAGAGTTGTTGTAATCGAAGAAGCAGCTGAGGTAATGGAAGCTCATATCATCACTTCTCTTTCACACGACACAAAGCATACCATTCTTATCGGGGACCACAAGCAACTCCGTCCAAAGGCAACAGTGTACGAGTTAGCCCAAAAATACAACCTGGCAATTTCGCTGTTCGAAAGAATGGTGATGAACAGTATGGATTGCAAACGTTTGTCCATACAGCACCGTATGCGTCCTGAAATTGCTGCACTTACTAAACGAATCTACGATCACGAAATTGTTGACCACGAAACGGTGTGCAAATTCAAGGACATATCTGGCCTAAACCTCAATCTGTTCTTCATAGATCATTGTGAGCCCGAGGTCCACATAGACGGGATGCAAAGTTACTCTAACCCTCACGAAGCCGACTTCTTAGTGGCCCTTTGCAAATACCTTTTACTTCAAGGATACAAAAGAAGCCAAATTACAGTTCTCACCATGTATACCGGTCAGTTGTTACTTCTTCAAGAGAAGATGCCAAGGAAAACCTTCTGGGGAGTCAGAGTCTGTGCAGTAGACAACTTTCAAGGTGAAGAAAATGACATCATTCTTCTGTCATTGGTCAGAAGCAATTCTTACCAGCGAATTGGTTTCTTAAACGAGTCAAACAGAATCTGTGTTGCATTGTCCCGAGCTCGCCAAGGATTTTACTGCATTGGAAACTTCAAGCTACTGAAAAGCCAGAGCAAACTGTGGCAGGAGATATGTAACGATTTAGAAACAAAGAACGCCATCGGAGAGACTCTACAGCTAGTATGCAAAAGACACAACAAAGTCACCAGTGTGGGAACGTCACGTGAGTTTGATATCACATTTGGAGGATGCAAGATGCCCTGTGGAGAACGTCTTGTTTGTGGCCATGCGTGTGAGAAACCATGCCACGCTTCAGCCCACTTCCAAGACCCCTGCTCTAAATTGTGCCTGATGAAATGCTGCTCCAACGACCACCAATGCCAACATAGGTGCCATTATCCAACCAACTGTCCTGAGTGTCGTCAAGATATGTTAAAGACGGTCCCTCAGTGCGGCCACGAACAACCCGTCCCGTGCAGTGTTGACCCAGAAATGTTCCCCTGTACACTCAAATGCGAAAAACTCCTCAAATGTGGACACAACTGCCAGGAAGCATGTGGGGAATCGTGTACGAAAAAATGTAACGTTCCCTGTAGGAAAACTCTCCCGTGTGGACATGAAAAAACCATGCCTTGTTTTAATGATCCCGTGGATTATAAAGGGTGTAACAGCAAGTGTACCAAACTTCTCGAGTGTGGCCATCCCTGTTCAAGAACATGCAAACAACGTTGTGAATGCAACACAAAAGTTGAAGTTGAACTACCGTGTGGTCATCGAAAACAAGTTTTATGTCGAAAGAAAGACACGCCACCACCGTGCGCGGAGAGATGCAGGAGAACACTGAACTGTGGACACGATTGTCCGGGCTTGTGTCATGAAGAATGTGCGGCGAAAAAATGCAAAAGCATTGTCTTTAAATTTCTTCCATGTGGCCATCAGCAAAGTGTTACTTGCCACCTTGACCCCAACAAGGCTTTTTGTTACGCTCCATGCCAACGACAGCTGGATTGCGGACACAGATGCACATCTGTGTGTGGCCGTGTGTGCGACGAGGTTCGATGTGAAGAAGTATGTCTAAAGAAGTGTGAGCGAGGTCATGCCTGTCAACGACGGTGCCATTTTGGTGCGTCATGTAATGATTGCATGATTGTGGTTAATATGACAATTCCCACATGCGGACACAGCATTGAGATGCCCTGTTACGTTGATCCATCTTCATTGAGGTGTAAAAAGCCATGTGAAAGAGTAAGGATCTGTGGACATCATTGTCAAAACATTTGCAGTACGAAATGTGAAGCTCAAGAGTGCAAGGCGCCCGTAAAAACAACGTTACAATGTGGTCACGAGGCGACTATACCCTGTCATAAGGATCCCGAAAAATATAAATGTGAAGAAATAGTAGAGGTCTGTCTACCATGTGGACACAAGACGTCCTTGGCCTGCCATGTTGTAAAAGCGAATCAACAAAAAGTATTATGCAACGTGAAAGTTGAGAAAGAACTGCCTTGCAAGCACAAACTCACTCTTCCCTGTCACAAAAATCCCAAAGAATGCAAATGTAAGAAGAAAGTCGATGTCCCCTTGTCGTGTGGTCATACGACGGCTCTTATTTGCTGTAATAAGATGGCAGACTTAAAAAATGTTTCTTGTAAGGTTAAGGTGAAAAGAAGACTACCATGTGACCACGAGATAACTATTCCATGCTACAAAAATCAGATGGAGCACGTTTGTGAAGAGGAGGCTGAAATCACCCTTTCCTGTGGACACACGAAGCTCACAACATGCTCGAAAGCGAGACATGGGCAGCATGGTGAAATCTGTAACATAAAGGTAATGAGAAGATTACAGTGTGGACACGAAAGGGAGATGTTGTGTTCAGACAAACCCATGGAGCACGTTTGTGAAGAGGAGGCTGAAATCACCCTTTCCTGTGGGCACAAGAAGCTCACAACATGCTTTAAGGCGATACATGAGCCGCATGGTGAAATCTGTGATACAAAGGTGACGAGAAGATTGAATTGTGGGCACGAAAGGGAAATGTTGTGTTCAGACAAACCAGGTGAAGTGTTTTGTGATGCTCCTTGCGAACAACGTCTTCCATGTGAACATCTTTGCACTAAAAAATGTGGCGACGACTGCGCTAGCTTCAAATGTGCCGTCAGAGTCCAGAAGCTCTTGGCATGTGGCTCACATGAAATCAATTGTCGTTGCTCTGATGATGTGTCCCAGATGATCTGTCCAAATGGTTGCAAGCGAACATTGTCTTGCGGGCATAAATGCCCTGGTAAATGCTCTGAGGATTGTAGTCAGTTCCAATGCCAGAAGATTGTCGTCAAACATCTCAATTGTGCAGGAGGGCATTCTCTAAGAATGCCTTGTAGTGATGATCCCAACACTGTAATATGCCAGGAACACTGCAACAATAAGCTAGATTGTGGTCATCCCTGTCCCGGCTCTTGCAGCCAGCCTTGCAGAAGTCTGAAGTGCATGCGAAGAGTAGAGAAAACATTTCCTTGCGGTCACATTGCGCCACTAAAGTGTTTCCAAAGCAAAACAGCGACCTGCAGGGAACGTTGTCGCCGTCATAAGAGCTCATGCAAACATATTTGTAAAGGGGTCTGTGGTGAAGATTGCTCTAAATACCCCTGTGATGTAGAGGTGACAAAAACCCTCTCGTGTGGGCATAAGATTAAAATGCGTTGTAGTCGCCCTGTGGAAGACGTACAATGTCCTGCTGTATGTGGAAAAGACTTGCCATGTGGTCATCAGTGTTCTGGGGCATGTGATGATTGCCAACAAAGCGGTTCACATGAATTGTGCGAACATCCATGTGGTCGATTGCTTGTTTGTTCGCACCGCTGTAGAGGAAGATGTAGTGAGCCTTGCCCTCCTTGTGACAAAAAATGCGACCGACGTTGCCCTCATGGGCAATGTAACAAACGCTGTGCCCAGCTGTGTGAACCATGCAGAAGACCGTGCACCTGGAATTGTCCTCACTACCAGTGCAAAAATCTCTGTGGAGAGGAATGCGATCGCCCTCGCTGTGATGCTCCCTGTCCTAAAAAACTGCCTTGTCGCCACCCCTGTATTGGCTTGTGTGGAGAAAACTGCCCCACTGTGTGTGCTATTTGTCATCGAGAGAAGCTTTCTTCCATGTTATCTGATGGACGTGGAAACAAGACGGAACCCAAACGATGTCTGCAACTTTTCGACTGTGGTCACATCATTAAAGTTGAAGAGATGGATGGGTGGATGTTCCGAGAACTGGCTAGCGATGATCAGCTAAGGAGATGCCCAAAGTGTTCTACATCAATTACGTTTAGCTATCGGTACGGAAATATCATCAAAAGGTCTGTTAAAAGCCTTGAAAAGGTAAAGAAGAGAGTGCAAGAGATAATATACGAAGAAACCACTTCTGCCAGGGATCTCCTGTCAATACGGGAATTGCACAATGATGTAACCAAGCTTAAGTTTCCGCCAATGGTTCTACGTGTTGTACAGTCGTATTTCAACAAAGCGAACTGGCTCGATTGGCCACGTGTTCGTGGGCGCTTTGCTCTTTTCATATTCACACTAAGAAATCACCTCTTGATTCTACAGCTAGCGCAAAGAACACATGAAGTGCTAAAAAAGGCGTTAGTTGGTCTTCAAGCAAGTTCAAAACAGCAGGTAGAGCTGAAAGAACTATGGAACGACACCAGAGATGCAATCGAAAAGATCAAAGTGTACCTGGAGGAACCTCAACTTGATTTGAAAACTCTTAGTCAAGTGTACGAACAGACAAGAAAGATCTTTCTTTTCTCCCAAGTTTTAGAGGCCCAAAGCAAGGCTACGATGCGTCAAATTCCTTTGTCAAGCAATGGTACAGCTGAACTGAGTCTGGCATGTAATCGCTTTAGAGTCTTTCTCAAGGGTAACGACGAGGTTCTAGATCTCGAATGGCTCAGAGAAACGGTCAACTTGTTGAGAACAGAGATGAGACTCCCACTCCGACCGCTTGAGGAAGCAAAAGACTTCGCAAATTTCCCAGGGTACCAAAAAGACGTCTGGAAATCGTGCGACCAAGGCCACGTTTATTTCACGGGATGGATAGTGCGAGGTGGCGAAGACATTCCGTTGGGAAGCGAAGGATGCAGCAGGTGTACGGCAGAGCAATGAAAATGGAAGAAGGACAGTTAACTGAAAGAAAAAATGTCATTACTTGTCATAGAAACTAATTTGCAGTGCTTCTTATAAAGAGGAAAGGCGCAAATTTCGAAAAGAATGGCAATTCATCACGTGGTAGTGGGTAATGAATCAAATTCGTGATTGAGCATGAAGTTGAAAGAATATGACGAATCCACGGAAAGCTTTTGAAAAAGGCTGAATACTACAGACTAGAAGCACCGGAGCGACAGTTCATCTGGGGTTGAGTTTTGAGAGGCATTATAGGACGTCACAGATTTGATGTAGTGTTAGAAGCAACTAATTTCCAGACGAAGAAACGGAAAGACCGTCAGAGAAAGCAGGTTGGTCGGTAAAGATTTGAAGGTGAAATGGAAACGTCAACTAAATCTGAGTGCGTTGGAGTGTCTTGCAGCAGGCCGTAGATGTATCTGTGCATCGGCTTAACAGCATGCCTTGCAATGGGGATGTTAAAATCTCACTTAATAGATGAATAACTCATAGCCATGGTGAAGAACAGACAAACAATAAACGGTGAAGTAAGTGAACCTGATTGAAAATAAGACACAACCGCGAAAGAAGAGAGTCGAAGAATTGACTCCTGATTCAGTACTTCACATTTGACTGATAAGAGATCAAGAAAATGAATTATAACTACATTAAGCATAGACATTTCAAGGAACATTTACCTTGAGTGAAATTTAAGTCTAAAACAAACGTAGGCTAGACAGCAAGTAGTTAATTTTTAAGCCCGTAGTCGCATTATGTGTAACGCTCGTTTTATATTCATCCTAAAAATGGCGCAAAATATACTACAAAAAGATAAATGCGTTAGCAAATGACTCGGCACCAAGCTTTAAGTTGGTTTACTTAGAGCTCACGTTCTTGTAAAATCACTGTTATTTTCAGTGTGTCAATTCAAAAGATCTATAAACCAAACAGTCCGATATGCTTGAATGCGGGCGAGTTTTTGTAAAAGTCCAACCGACTTTTAAGAATTTGCTGGTAGTTGTAATGCAAAGTTTTATAAAGGATTTAATTTACAATACTAACATTATATACAATACTAACATTTTTACAGCAAGTGGGCCCAAGTAGATTAGAAAATGTTGAAAGTTTTCTTTTCAAGAAAGACTTCTTTGAAAATATTAAGTTTTGTTCTAAGACGTAAAAGAAAGCTGTCAAAATCCAACTTGTTATTTCGTACGCTGGTGCTAGAAAAACGATATTTTGCAAGAAGGAGAGCGTAGTTGAGTACTTGCTCATTACGTGATTTTTCGTACCAGCCGTACAAAATTATGCATTCATTGAGAATTAAGTTTTGTTTAAATTTTTGATACTACCAATCGGTGAACCGACCCCAGAGCATGGCAGGGGGCAGCTGTAAAGCATGTAAATTTTGGTTAGCTTTTCAGTGTTACACAGAGGACAAGTTTCATCATTAGCTTTACCTGCACGGGTCAGGCTGAGTTGATTAGGAAGGATATGAATTACTTTGTATTGAAACGTGACTATCTTTGTATCCCTAGTTGTTGTAAAAGGAAGTACATATACGTTTTGAATATTCTCTTTCGTAAACCTGTATTTAAAAATCTTATTTTCGCAAGTTGGAGAGGTAACCATCTCACTTAGACAAGCGGAATAGGTGGTGCGGGTGGTCAGCGGTGTGATAGAACATACGGTCTTTTCAACGGTGTAATTTAATAGGGAGTTTAAGAAACCAGGACGCGACGTCGAGGACAAAATTGCTTAAAAAACGATTTTATATTTTGCCTACGAATACGAATCTCGCGGTTACTAAAGTCATTTACTTTGTTTATCACTGTCAAAGCTGTCACGAACTGAATCTAGGACAGGGCGAAACATTTGAAATAAAGATAAAAAAATTAGCCGTCGTGGTTCACGTTCTCTGGACAACGCAGAATTTTGTCATTTCACGTTGTTGTTTTGTAGAGGACGGCAAAGAAATGTACAAAGAATTATAACGCACGTGCCGCACAGCCATTGCTCTGCTCATTGAAGCTTTTGTTTAGCGAAATTCCCGTTACCGTTGCCGTCGTGTTTTCTAAACTCCCTAACTAGTTGTCTCGGATGGATCTTACTTCTCCTGTGCTGTCCGATTTGGTGAAAGAATCTCATATTTTTCACCTCTGCTTCTTCCAACTTTAGAGATTCCCAGTTATGACATTTTTAAGCGATGAACAATCTTCGCAAGAAAATTCCGGAATACGATAAAAGATAAGATTCCATCGCTGACAGTAGATGCTTTGTTTTGAAATCTCGTCGCCTTGAGCGGACACCTCGTTTTCCCTCATGGACACTCTTTCCTTGAGGTCGTCTTGTTGTTTGGGCGTAGCTAAGTGATTCAACAACATTTGAACATTTTGCTTTCACTCTGTCAATGTTGGTTTCCGCCTCAGATATTCTAACTTCTACCTGCAGGATGTGACTTTCGCGTTCTTTTACAGCATCTTTAACAGCCTTTAATCTGTGTAGGAAGGGTGGTATTCCGATAATAGGGACCCAACGCATATACGACGACGACGGCGGCGAGGACGACGCCTAGTGAAAAATGTGTTTCTATTTTACTTTGGAATTTTGCATTTATTTGGAACTATCCAGTCTGTCTGTTGGTATTAAAACTTGCTCCTGCTGAATATGCTACGAATGCGTTCAATACCAAATAGAAATACGTAAAATTAGCCGTTGTGGTCCACGTTCTCCAGACAACGCAGAATTTGGTCATTTCACGTTGCTGTTTTGCAGAGGACAGCAAGGAAATGTACCAAGAATTATAATGTACGTTTTGCTGATTAGACCTTTTGTTTGGTGACGTTCTCGTTGCCATTGCCGTCGTGTTTTGCGTAAGGTCCTTGATTGAATGTGACGAGGGCGCCATCTTGGCTTGTTTCTGAGTTTTCATTACCGCTTGAACTGCTGATGAGTTGTCTCTTCTTCTGTCCTTTTTTTTGTCAGTTTTTGCTGTCACCTGAGTTTCCCATAGCACAATCAGTGTACAGCCTTGCCTGAACGATTTTTTTAAGATGAAAAGTTACAGCTTCGCGGAGCTCCCAAACGCTGCCGTGCGTCTAACTAGGGCGGCTCATCCCAGCGGTCCTCATATGTATTCTTGATGACGTAGACGTAGGTCCCGGCCTTTCTAGTCAATGCATTGAAACAACGAAACACTAGATAGGTAAACAAAGTGAGCACAATAAGCCTATTTTCTTTTAGAATTCGAAGAGGCTTAACAGTGTTTTCACTAACTATTACAGGCAACGTTTTCAGCGCTAAACAATGTTTTAGTTGAACCAGCTTCTGAATCGGCAAATTCTCGACTACTCTGGTGTTTTTGTCTTCTTTACGTGTTTCATGACACCTTTTTAACATTTTATTTTATTTAATTAGAACGGTTTGCTGGATAATAATCATACAATAGTCCCTAATTTGTCTATTTGCTTGCCTGAGCGTGCGAATCGAACATTTGTCGAATAGACGGCTGAAATTCAAACTATTAGTTTCACATGGTACAGAATACAAGGATTTTAAATGGCTCTCAATATTTCAGTTCACATTTAGTTGTACAAAGCAGCATCGAGAGGAGTCGTTTCACCAATCAGCACGCGCACGGTTTGCTGAAGCATAATTTTATTTTTGTCTTTTCGACAAGGTAGTTTTACAAAAGCTACCCCTATTTTGTTTTAAAAAATGTTAAGTGGTGTTAAATTCATATTTTCATAAGCAGCATAAGATTGTAAACATGGCAAAAAAAATCTTCTTAAGAATAAATAAAGTCTTTTAAAGAATGATGTTTGTCATGAAAAACAATCCTTGTGTAGTAGATCTATTTCAACCGTTTTCCAGAACCACATTACAGAAAGACCCAAGCAGATGTTCTATCCCGAGAAGAGGTAGTGTAGCAAAGAGCCACAGGTGAGTGTTTCTCACACTTATCCAGGTGTTAACGCAGTACTGCAACGAACACATTTAACTGCGCTAAGCGTTCCACTTTCCACAGTTGTTCATTCCGTGGTCCAATCCCACCTTTCCATCACGCTCAAGTCCATCACTTCACGAGACAAAACAAATTTACTCGGAATCCTATGACACGAATGAGGTCTCCAAAACATCTGAAATGCTGCCATCTTTAAATACAGCAAGAACTCTTACCATTCTTTAGTCCAGAACCTTGTATTGTCTTCGGTGCAGAAAGATCTAGAGTGACAAGGAATAACATCTTTCTCCGGCAAGGTGCGTACGCAGGTAAAACAGTCGCTGTACTTAACCTCTTTCTTGGTAATTTTTATCAAAATATCATCACTGTCTATGAAGAGTCCGTTTCGCAAAATAGAGATTTTTGAACTTAGAAAATTTGCACTTCCAGTGTTGCATTCCTCCTTTAAACTATTACACAGGAAGATCTGATTGTTATGGTGGTTGACATTCTTAGCCCTTCGCAGGCCTCCGAGTTAATTCATCATTTCGTGTCGTTTCGTTTCTCAAAATACAGTAAGCCTGGAGTCGTCCTTCCGCTGATTAACCGGATTTAAAGTAGTCAAAGTTGATTGCCGTTATACTGATGTCGAAAAATCTTTCGACTTTTCTGAATAACGATAATAATGGATGTATATACCATCCCTTTTAATTAATTTTATAGCGAAATTGATTAAAAGGCGAGCTGTAAAGTTGGTATTTACCGGTGATGCGGAAATAAGTGCTGGTAACATTCATGCAAGGCATTTTGTCGCATGTAATCCAGCAGAGAAATTCAAAATGATTAGGAAGAGTATTGTAATCTGTTTTTAATTAGAAAATATTCAGGAGATTGTAACCTTTCCATCAGATCAAGCAGTCTAGATTCTGCCCTCACAGATCGAGGTTGGTCGAAGTTATGGAAGACTCATATCCATTACCACTAGCAACGAATTTGACGTCAAAGCTCAGTAAATGAAATGTGTTTTCTTATTACTGCGATATGCTTTCCGTGTTCTGCAGTCTTTTACTTTGCATTCGTAGACGATTTTATTTTCAAAATATCCCTCGCTGCACTTCTGGTCGTTTATTCTTCTTTTAGCTTGTGACATGTTAATTCGTGCGTTTCGAGAGCGCTGTCAAATTTGTGATAGATGTTGCACCATGGCGTTGTCTGCTTTGCATTTGCATTTTTGCGGTGTCTGCTTTGCATTTATTTTTTTACGTAATGGTTGTTTTTATCTTGAAAGACATGTAAGGTTAGTCTGCAGCGTGCAGTAACGGAAGATACGTACGGAAATTATGATGGATTATTTCCGTGTCTTGCAACCTATCATGTCTTTCAACTTAGGTACCGCCACATCCCTGAATCGACAAGCGACTGAAAACAATTTACTCTTTTCTTTGGCGTCACTTGTTAGCTTCTGTTTCCAGACACATCGACATGTTTTCCAACTTACTGTCGTAAATTTTCCGAAGCATTGAATGTGGCGAATTTATCAATGGGACCTGAAGAGCCCAGTTACTAGTTCTTGTTCCGGGCAGCGGTTTTTCAGTGGCGCTCTACTTCCGGTGAGTCCTATCACGCGATCATGCAACGAGCCAATATGCGCTTAAACTTTGTAATTTTCTGAAGACTTGACTGTTTCAAGAGTGAGATAATGCTTTCACTGTGTGATACAATGCATTTTGAGAATCGTCGTGGAAATTACAGTCAAACCAAGTGAAGCGTACCCCTCAAGATTACATTATTAATGAATTGATTATTTGAATATTAAACCCGCTAATCGTTTCAAGAATGCAATAATGATTTAATTATTTGAATATTGAACTCGATAGTCATTTCAAAATCAATATTAAATTGATTTTTTTGAACATTAAACCCATTAGCCGTATTCTTGGAACGACTAGTGGGTTCAATTTTCCAATAATCAATTCACTGTTGTATTCTTGAAACGACTAGCGGCTTCAATATTCAAATAATCAATTCATGAATGTAATCTTGAGGGGTACGCCACCACTCGGTTTGGGTGTAAATATTTCCCACTGCTGTACTAAATATGTATGTAATTGGCAACATAACGTCAATTTTTTTTGGGGGGGGGTGGTGGGACAGGGGGAGGGGAGGATTCCGATGGTAGAAAATTTAACTCGTTGAATTTTGTGTAAGGAATAAATCTCTAACTTCATCAAAAACAGTTGGCGAAATGTGCAGCGGATGAACAAACTTGGCCGTTGTGCGAATATGAGTCTCAGACATTAGGGCAATCTACTAATTACTCTTGTGACTGCTTCCCAGTAATTGAGAATAAGGAAGAAAAAACCTCCGGTGAAACGTGTAGCCGGACAATACGTTCTGCCGCCATGCCAACACTGGCCTCATTCTATTTTCTGTGAGTTGTTTCAGGCGTTTGAGCTGAACAAAATTAAAGATTTGCAATTTCAGACACTACATCAGCATGCTACTTCTATTATAAACACGCAACAAGAACCTCCCTCATGAGTTTCCGGTGTGACTGACTCTTGGAGTCCTCTTGCGTTTTTTAAAGATAAACATGAAGAAAGAGAGCTCAGTTTCATAATCTTTTTAAATTTTCCGAATACGTCGCTCGTTTTTTTTTTTTCTGTGAATGTATTTTCCTTTTGCTCCCATTCGTTCCTTTGAGTCTTTTCTACATGACGAATCCTGGGAATAACGATAAAATTAACAACTGATGTCATCTGGAAAATTCCCTCGCACCCTGATACTTTTTGAGGCCGATTTTCGGTGACGCCAGTCACAGGATACGAAACGAGCAAAATATAAGTCCAGACTTTAAGAAGTCGCTTTTAAGTAATTTTACAAAGACCTTGATTGGTTCTAGTCCAGTTCTGGCCCTCTCGCTGTCACGCAACGCTCTCGGAGAGAGAGGATCCCTCTCTCTCCGAGAGCGTAGCGTTGCATGACAGAGAAAGGGCCAGAACTGGACTAGATTGGTTGCTGCAGTCATGACAACGGTGGCAACGTTTCTTCATCGTTTCTTCAGCGTTTCTTGAATGACACTTCAACACGCGCATAATGAAAATTACATGGCACGGGTTTCTGATGCCTATAGAGGTCTAAAGATGTAGTTTAGGCGGTTTAGTACACATTTTGAATCACTAGATGTGTTCCCACTACACACATTTTTAAACATACACAGCCAAAGAATTTTAATTCATATTTGCCGAAACGTCTGCCCTTATCAAGTCAGTGAAACTATTTCAATCTGTAAATAACTCAAGGAACCTTTTCCACTCACTTTTGTTGTCATTTTAAAATTCACACATAAACGTCCAGGAAAAGAATGATTTAAGTTAAATGAACTTTTCTCTTTAAAACGGTGGGATTCATCTCTGCTATTGCATTTCTCTTTTCAGCACCATGCCTAAGTCGAAGAGAGCGAAATGGCGGGGCAAATTCGACAAACAAAACAAGCAAGACAGACCTGGGGACGAGGCCATAGGTAAACGCTTGTTAGAAACATTATTATATGGCTGTCTCACAAGGACTGGGAACTACCAAATTCACGAATTTGATGTTGAAAGCGGTCTAGATTTTCCCATCTAGACCGGCATCTAGCCCGGTAATTTTTGCAGTGAAAAAGTTGTAAACTAAAATGCAAAATCATTGACTATTCATCTAACAATATTTATTTATGGACGTGCCAAAAAGCCTGATGAGAAAAAAGTAAAGAGGACGAGCAAACTTCCGCAGAATTAAATTCGGCTCATCGCCGTTCGCAAGCAAAATATCAGTTAGTACAAACCAGTTGCATTAAACGAATTTTTAAATTGTTCTTGTTTGCCATATAACAAACATCTTATTAACCGAGCTTAGTCGGTCTGTATGTGATAATCTTGACCTCGGTCTGTACTCACGGCCTCGGTCAACATTCTCCCATACATGCTCGGTTAATAAGAGCTAAGTAAAGAGCATTTCACACTTCCAAGTATAAAATAACGTCTATTCTCTGTGGAATTGGCCAGACCTCTGTAAGACCCTGTAATGCATTAAGTATGGGTTATGCCGGACCAGAGCTAAAATTTACACAAGTCGGAATAGTACAGTTAGTCGAGGCTGTAGTGAACTTCACTGGTTCTGACGCACCCGGGGTGCTCTCCATTATGCCAAACCGACCGGTCAGAGATCAGTGGGAATACCCGACGAAAATGGATCGACATTTTCCGATTGAACCGGGCCAACCAATAGGAATGGCTCTTACCACTTTCTATTCCTTTCCGAATTCCCCAAAAAACAAAAAACCGGTTTGTCAAAAATGGAACGGCGAATTTCGGTCGGACTATTCCAACCGTAATAAGTGGACCACCTCCAGAGGTGATCCCGAATATTCCGGTCAGAAGAAACCGAAACGGACCTTTCCATTTGAATTCCGATCGACATTTTTCGGAATCTTTGGCATAATGGAAAGCAAGCCCGTTGTACAAAGCGCGGGCGAGCAGGTCCCAGCCATAATACAGCGATAAGTTTCCTTTTATCGTGGTAAAAATGTGTTATAAGAACATAAAGATGTAATTTAATTCAGTTTTATCTGATTTTGATCAAGATAGGAAGCTCTCTAGTTTGGATTAACATATAGATAGGACATTCAAAGAAATGAGAACAAACAATCACTTACCTTGGAAATATTAGTCAGTTGTTTTAGTAAGTTTGGATTAACATATAGATAGGACATTCAGAGAAATGAGAACAAACAATCACTCACCTTGGAAATATTAGTAAGTTGTTGTAGTAAGTAATGTTAGTATTTGTTTGTACCCGTAGTATTGTGTGTTGATTTTAGCAGATTTTGGCCATTTTGGTCATAAATAGTATATGGTTTTTACACTCTAGCCTTGACATGGGTGACTATTAAGTTCGCCGGTACCCATTTAGACACCTGGGTGGAGAGAGGCACTGTGAGAGTAAAGTGTCTTGCCCAAGAACACAACACAATGTCCACGGCCAGGCCTCAAACCCGAACCGCTCCATCTGGAGACGAGCGCACTAACCATGAGCCATGGCTTTAGAAAACACCCTTAATTACGCTATGTTATAGGCTAAAATTTGATATTGCATGGAAGGTAAATCAATTTCGCCCGCAATTCTTGAGGGGGAAGGGAATTTCGATGGTCTATACACTGTTACATGAGATCTCCGAACTGAAAAGATAAAATGTTCTGTGGCAGTGATATATGAGACATGATTGATCATCGCAGTTATATACACAACTTGAGCAGCTGTGAAATAAGTGATATATGTTATGAGCAATCCTTTTTTTTTCTTTAAATATGTTTTTATTAGGGCACTTACACTACTTACAATACTACAGCTACTTACAATACCAAACAAAATGGACACTACTTACGAGCTACAGCTCTCGGGAAAAATTGGGTGGGGGTGTGCGGCCCGCTTCCCAAAAACCCTACCCTATTTATGACCAAAATCTGCGATATTCCCTACCTAATAAACCCTATTTATGACCTGAGCCTTAAATCAAAACCCTGTTTCAGACCTGCGCTATAACAAGTTCCCTAGTTCAGACCAATGTTAAATTACCGTAAACGTAATTTGTGAAGGGCATATCAAGGCTAGAGTGCAAAAACCATATACTATTTATGGCCAAAATGGCCAAAATCTGCTAAAATCAACACACAATACTACGGCCACAATTAAATACTAACATTACTTACTAAAACAACTTACTAATGACCAATACTATTGATTCAAGTGATCCGCCAATGAAAGTAAAATGTTTTGGTATATGATAGCTTAGCATGGACTTGATTGATTGACATTTTAGAGTCCGAAGAAGCATCAGAGCAAAATGGAGAAGCACAGGGGAATACATCAAGAGGAACAGAAGGAGCGGAAACGAAAGGAGGTGCTTGTGGAACAACTGCTGATGAAATACCAGGTACATTGATGAAATTGTGGGAGAACGTTTAGTATAGCCTAACTGTTTCTTAATCAGAGAATATTGATTACATTCTTCTGCAGCCTTAATCGGATTCAAATGCCAAGTAAAAGAAGTCAACGCTTTTCTCTAGCGCCAATGTTGAAAAATAACCCGTTTTCAATGCGGTGGAAGCAAGTTTACTCACGATAGTTTGCCTTTATTTTTGATAGAAACTTGGGCGAAATAGGGAAGGAGAGAGGATTTTTGGCTTACAATTGCTTAGTTTGTTTTGGTTTTTCAATACGTATATGAGGCAGCTGTCAACAGTGTTCTAATGAGCACGTTTGTTCTTCATTCAAGATGACAATACTAAGGAAGCCAGGCGAGACCACAGAGGCCGACTAAGAGGAAAGCAGCGCGAATTAGGAAGAAAAGGCCGATATCAGAAACGAGGTCATGGAAGAGAAGAGACTAGTCCAGGTATGTGTTCAATGTAGATCGAATCAAGTTGTATTGGCTTGCTGCAACTGATTTTTTTTGAGACAATTGCGCCAGATTTCAGTAAAAAGAGTCAGTTTGATAACAGTGGATGAAAAATCAGTTACTGCCTGATTACTTTCGATACTCAATTGAAAACCGCTTTAACGACTGCTCAGATTGGTTGAAACAGCGTGCTTTATCGGAGTACAGATGCACGGTAAGCCCAGAGGGGTACTCCCAAAAAAATTTGGTGGGGGTGTGCGGCCCGCTTTCCAAAACCCCTACCCTATTTATGACGAAAATCTGCGATTTTCCCTACCTTATTCACGACGAAACCAAAAATTCGATAGCCTATTTATGACTATTGCGGCTGACACAGTTGCCCTAAACATAATTTTTGACGGGTTTTGTTGATGGTCTTATCGATAATGATGAAAAAGTAGCTTCTCCTAAAAACATACCCAATTCAAGACTAGAGTAGAAAAAACCATACCCTATTTGTGACCAATATGGACAAAATCGATGCCCTATTTATGACCAAAACGGTTGAGAAACCATACTTTTTGGGGCCGCACATACCTATATACCCCATAAAAGGGAATATCCCCGGGACGGTAAGCTAGGACCTACGGTAAACTGAATTTCAAATGTTTGCTCCTGTATTTTGACAAATATGACCCAAATTAAACATCCGCTATGACGCAGACAAACAAAACGGCAACGAGCTATTTGTCTGCAATAAACGTAGCTGCATATAGGCTATTGTCAACAAAAATAGTGTTAGAACTGTGCTAAAAAGCGAAATAAATAAACTGTCAATCTAGCGAATGCTTCGATAAAATACATTACACTTGTGACGAAAGCAGAAATTTTACTATACATATAAAACACCGTCGAGCCCCCTCTGTTTTTGATGAGACGATTTTTTTGAAAATCCTCAAACAACCCTTACATGGAGTGAAGTTATGTCTATTTTGTAAGAGTGAAAACGCAATCAATGTTTACAGAGCCTGAGGCTAAAAAGGAAGCAAACGGAGGAGGCAAACGAAAGAAAACAGCCGCGGAAGGTCAGTTCCCAGCGTCACAAGGTGCAGAAGGCAAAGCTCAAGGTAGGTGACTTGTTCAGTTTTTGGAGCAAAAAACTCCTTTAAAAACATGGCTCTATATGCGATAAATACCTTGGATATCAGATATTTCCAAATGGTCTGAATAATGGGAATGATGAAATACATTTTAAAACTCGACACTCTAAAGTTTTACAAACTTGTTTCACACTGAAGATGGCAGAAGCATCTACCGAAACGTGTTTGTAAAACATATTAGATATTACACTCCAGGGAACCAAGTCTTTTTTTTATTTTATTTTGGCTTTCTGTCCCCCACCAAGTCAATGTCGATGCATTACCCCAGCCATTTAAAACTACTGCTTTTGAACAATAAGACAAGCACACCCGCTCTAACCTCCAAAACACCCATCAATTAAATTATTACTAATATTAGGTGACTGAATTACTAATGGTATTTAAAATTGTAATGTATTTATTTTATAACAATTTGTCGTTTATTTAAGATGAAAAATTGGACCAAGAGAAGAAGCAAGCTCGTGGAGGAGGCGGGAGAGGAGCATCACGGGAAAGCGACAAAGGTCAAGGGTCGTCGTCGCCTGGAAAAGGAAAACCGTCATGTGAGTGCAAGAAATAGTCGAAACGCTCCTGTCGAAATGTTTTAGTTTTTTTGCTTTAGTCGAATACTCGAGAATAAACCGAGGTTTTTCAAGTTAGGTAAATCGTATTGCTTGACAATTTCTCAGAATGATTAGTACTGAATCAATACATTCTTGGAGATTAAGGTCTGACCGAAACAGGTTACTTATCCTTTAACCAAACAGCTGTTTGTACCACTACAAGAACAGAAATGGTATATTTACTTACGAATGCATATTGTCTTATAATACAGATGGAAACCAAGAACAACGTCCAGGAAGGCCTTTTGCAATGAATGCTGATACCCATTCACCACCACAGGACAAAACACAGCCCCCTCCTGTTCGTAGAGTTTTCCCTGCAAAATGTGTCCTAGACCTGAAAACGTTAAAAGAGATGAATCCTCGTGATGTAGTCTGCAGGTTAAATGAAAGTATGGCTCGCTTTAAGTTCTTTCTACGATCACCGCAGGAGGAGCATAACAGCGATGACTTCATCTTCGACCTCACGTGTATACTAGCAATTGCCTGTAGTGCGCCACTGCACGAGAACACAAACACAATTCTAGCCGCGCTTAAAGGCTCAGTATTCTTGAGTTCAAAGATTCCTCGTGTGCTTGATCGTCTGGAAGTGTCAACGGTTTTGAATGAACAAGAATCTCAAAGAAGATTCATTCAAAGCTTGATCAAAGTATTCACGAGGTATTTGAGGCACTTACCAAGCTCATATGCCGACCTGCCTTACTCTCAGTTGAAACAATTTTTGGACCAGTCAAGTATTGATGAAAAAGATGATCTACAGGGAGAGTTAGAAGCTTTAAAACAAACCAGAGATGACCTCATTATAGCTGAAAGGCAGAAGCATGGCAAACGTTACATCGACAAAGCTGGGCAAAAACCTCCAAACGATTTTAGAGACATACCGATTTGTCCCACAAACAAAGAAATCACATCTCATGCACGGCCCTTTCTGCGAAAGAATATTTTAAAGGGAAGATATGAAGATGCCGAGCACTACCTTGATGTACAGTTTCGGTTGCTTAGAGAGGATTTTCTTGAGCCACTCAGGGAAGGCATCCACGAAATTGTCCACAACGTACCAAGAAAACAGCGCAATCAGTTAATGAAACAGTACCAAGGAGCACGTATTGTCGACAAAAAATTCACGAAGTCCGGAATCATTTATCAAGTACAATTTGATGTTTCCAGGTTCGATACTAAAAGATGGGCACATTCCAAACGACTTCTGTTTGGTTCATTCCTTTGTCTTTCAAATAACAACTTTGAGACAATGCTTTTTGCAACAGTTTCCAAACGAGATCCAGAGGAAATGGCAGAAGGTAGAATTGAGATTCGATTCATCGAGGACCAAGATGTATTGGGGGTGGAAAACCGTACATGTGAGTATCAAATGGTTGAGTCGCCTGCTTACTATGAAGCTTATCGTCATGTCCTGAAAGGACTGAAGGAATTGGATGAAACTACCATGCCATTCAAGAAATATCTGGTTCAATGCAGTGAAGATGTCGATCCACCCGAGTATCTGAGGCGCGAGGATTCTCAAGAACCAGTGTGCTATGATCTTAGGTTGGCATTGGATGTTCCAGATGAAACGAACGCAAGTAGGGTACCTGTCCTGCAGCCCAGAGCCTGGCCCTCTGTTGAGATCCTTCCACTTAACAGCTCCCAGTTTGAAGCGTTAAAAACAGCAGTTACAACTGAGTTTTCTGTCATCCAGGGACCACCAGGAACAGGGAAGACGTATGTTGGAGCCAGAATCGTTCGATGCTTACTTGAGAATCGAGCAGCCTGGGACCCTGATAAACTCTCGCCAATGCTTATGGTCTGTTACACAAACCACGCTCTGGATCAGTTCTTGGAAAAAGTATTAGAATTTCTTCCCAAAGAGCAGATCATACGTGTTGGAGGAAGATGCAAAAGTCCGCAACTGGAAAAGTGTAATCTGAAACTATTTACTGACGAGCACAGGATGCATGAAAGACGAAGAGAAATCAGAGATATGATACAAAGCAAAGTCTCAGAATTAACTGGCTGGAAGGATTCACTTTCCAAAGCTGAGACAAAGCTTTTGGAATTCGACAATTTGGAAAACCTGCTTAATTCTGAACATGTAGAACAACTGTACAATGCGGTATTTCCTCCCAACGCAGAAAACGAGTGTCGAACGCCCGGTAACACTTTCAAACTCTGGCTATGTAACGACAAGCGATTGGACCCCTTGAAACAGGCGAGAACAAGGCAAGGTGGACACGTTGATCTACGCAATGTTGAAGGCAAAGGCAGGAATCCGCCAGCACCTACATCTCAGGAAGATCTCAAAAAAACCTCTGTTCACAGCACCAGACCAAACGACTTCTCAGCTCAACAAAGTAGCGAGGTGGCAGCATCATTGGTGTCTGAAGCCAGTTCTCACGTAAAACATTGCCCAGTTTCTCAAACTTTAAAGCAAGTAGATGAAATCCAAGACATCAAACGGATTGAGGAATCTCAAAGCTTGAAAGACGACAGTAATGAAGGTACCATCGAAGTAGAAAGGGACGCTGATTTGATACAATATCAAAGATGCATACACGGAGATGAAGATTTCCTGCCAGTTATGTCGAACCAGTCAGATGACTTAAGTTGTCAGAATCAAGACCAAGGAGACCAAGACGAGGTATGGCAAGCTGTACCCTGCAAGAAGAGGCGAGGAAAATTTCCATGGCAACAAACAACAGATGAGAATTCCAAATACGGAATGGAAAGCGCCCCCGTTCATAATGATCCAAACGAAAAAAGTACTGATCAAACAAAATCTTCAAGGAAAAAGAAAAAGAAAACTTTAAAGCAAGTACATGAAATCCAAGACATCAAACGGATTGAGGAACCTCAAAGCTTGAAAGACGACAGTAATGAAGGTACCATCGACGTAGAAAGGGACGCTGATTTGATACAATATCAAAGATGCATACACGGAGATGAAGATTTCCTGCCAGTTATGTCGAAACAGTCAGATGACTTAAGTTGTCAGAATCAAGATCAAGGGGACCAAGACGAGGGATGGCAAACTGTACCCTACAAGAAGAGGCGAGGAAAATTTCCATGGCAGCAAATAACTGATGAGAGTAGCAAACAACAGATGAGACATGAAATGAGTACTGCTCAAACAAAATCTTCAAAGAGCAAGAAAAACAAAATAAAAATAACAGCAGATATCAAATCTTTGAAGCCTGATCTGGAAGAAACAGTTGCGATGCCCACTGATGAAGCAATGTGCGTTGAAAACATTTGGCTTTTATCACCTTTGGATCGACGTCGGTTGTACCTTTTTTGGGTAGAGAGCTACCGTGAACGCTTCAGAGCAGAGATTCAAAGAGGTGAACAGGAGTATGACCAACTTTGTCAAGAACAAGAGGCAGTCAGATTTGAAGAAGAAGAAGAGGTTATACGTCGCGCAACTGTTGTTGGCATGACGACCAGTGGTGCAGCGCGATACCACTCAATGCTTCAGAGAGTAGCCCCCAGAGTTGTTGTAATCGAAGAAGCAGCTGAGGTTATGGAAGCTCACATCATCACTTCTCTTGCACAAGATACAAAGCATACCATTCTAATCGGAGACCACAAGCAACTCCGTCCAAAAGCAACAGTGTATGAGTTAGCCTTAAAATACAACCTGTCGATTTCGCTGTTCGAGAGAATGGTAATGAACAGTATGGATTGCAAACGCTTGTCCATACAGCATCGAATGCGGCCAGAAATTGCGTCACTGACTAAACGAATCTACGATCACGAAATTGTTGACCACGAAACGGTGTGCGAATTCAAAGACATATCTGGCCTAACTCACAATCTGTTCTTTATTGATCATTGTGAGGTCGAGGCCCACGTAGACGGTCTACAAAGTTACTCTAACCCTCACGAAGCCGACTTCTTAGTAGCCCTTTGCAATTATCTTTTACTTCAAGGATATAGCGGGAGCCAGATTACAGTTCTAACAATGTACATCGGTCAGCTATTACTTCTTCAAGAGAAGATGCCAAGAAAAGCATTTGAGGGTGTCAGGGTTTGTGCAGTGGATAACTTTCAAGGTGAAGAAAACGACATCATTCTTCTGTCGTTGGTCAGAAGCAACTCAGACCAGCGAATTGGTTTCTTAAACGAGTCAAACAGAATCTGTGTTGCATTGTCCCGAGCTCGCCAAGGATTTTACTGCATTGGAAACTTCAAGCAACTGAAAAGCAAGTGCAAGCTGTGGCAGGAAATATGTGACGATTTAGAAACAAAGAAAGCCATTGGAGAGACTTTAGATCTGGTTTGCAAGAGACACAACAACGTCACCAGTGTGAGAACGTCGCGTGAGTTTGATATCAAGTTTGGAGGATGTAAGATGCCCTGTGGAGAACGTCTTGTTTGTGGGCATGCGTGTGAAACGCCATGCCATGCCTCAGACCACTTTCACGAAAAGGGCCAGTGTTCTAAATTTTGCTTCATGAAATGCAGCCAAAATGACCACCAATGCCAGAATAGGTGTCATTATCCAAGAAGCTGTCCTCCGTGCCGTCAACCTGTGTTGAAGACGGTCCCACAGTGCGGCCACGAACAGCCAGTTCCATGCAGTATTGACCCAGAAAAATTCTCTTGTCCAGTAAAATGCGAAAAAATGCTCACATGTGGACACAACTGTCAGGAAGCATGCGGGAAGTTATGTACACAACAATGTAAAGTTGACTGTAAGAAAACTCTCCCGTGTGGACATGAGAAAAGTTTGCCATGTTTCAAAGATCCTGTGCTTTACAAACGGTGTAACAGCAAGTGCATCAAAGTTCTCGAGTGTGGCCATCCGTGCTCCAGAACATGCAAACAACGCTGTGAATGCAACACAAAAGTTGAAGTTGAACTTCCGTGCGGTCATCGAAAACACCTTTTATGTCCAGAGAAAGACAGGCCACCACAGTGCGCCGAAAGATGCACGCGAGCACTGGACTGTGGACATGAGTGCCCCGGAATGTGTCACGAAGACTGTGCAGTGCAAAAATGTGAAAGTGTTGTCTTCAAATTTCTTCCATGCGGCCATCAGCAGAGTGTCCCTTGCCACCTTGACCCCAAAAAGGCTTTTTGTTACGCTCCATGTCAACGACAGCTGGATTGCGGACATAGGTGCTCATCTGTGTGTGGTCGTGTTTGCCACGAGGTTCGATGTGAAGAAGTGTGTCAAAAGAGGTGTGAGCGAGGTCATGCCTGTCAGCGACGGTGCCACTTTGGTGCGTCCTGTAATGATTGCACGGAAGTGGTTAACATGACAATTCCCGCATGTGGACACAGCATTGAGATGCCTTGTCACACCGATCCATCTTCAATGAAGTGTAAAAAGCCATGTGAAAGAGTCAGGATCTGCGGACATCACTGTCAAAACATTTGCAGTAAGAAATGTGAGGCTCGAGCTTGCAAAGAGCTCGTAAAAACAACGTTACCATGTGGTCACGAGGCGACTTTACCCTGTCATAAGGATCCCGAAAAATACAAATGTGAAGTAATAGCAGAGGTCTGTCTATCGTGTGGACACAAGACGCTCTTGGCCTGCCATGTTGCAAAAGCGAAGGTACAAAAAATATTATGCAACGAGAAAGTTGAGAAAGAACTGCCTTGCAAGCACAAACTCACTCTTCCCTGTCACAAAAATCCCAAAGAATGCAAGTGCAAGAAGAAAGTCGACGTCCAACTGTCGTGTGGCCATATGACGTCTCTCATTTGCTCTTCTATGTCGGCAGACGTACAAAATGTTTCTTGCAAGGTTAAGGTGAAAAGAAGACTACCATGTGACCACGAGATAACTATTCCATGCTACAAAAATCCCATGGAGCACGTGTGTGAAGAGGAGGCTGAAATCACCCTTTCCTGTGGACACAAGAAGCTCATAACATGCTCTAAAGCGAGAGATAGGCAACATGGTGAAATCTGTGTCACAAAGGTGATGAGAAGATTACCTTGTGGGCACGAAAGGAAGATGTTGTGTTCAGACAATCCAGGTGAAGGTGAAATCTGTGACACAAAGGTGATGAGAAGATTACATTGTGGGCACGAAAGGAAGATGTTGTGTTCAGACAACCCCATGGAGCACGTTTGTGAAGAGGAGGTTGAAATCACCCTTACCTGTGGACACAAGAAGCTCGTAACATGCTCTAAAGCGAGACATGGGCAGCAAGGTGAAATCTGTGATACAAAGGTGACGACAATATTACCTTGTGGGCACGAAAGGAAGATATTGTGTTCAGACAATCCAGGTGAAGTATTTTGTGATGCGCCTTGCGAACGACTTCTACCATGTGAACATCTTTGCACTAAAAAATGTGGCGACCACTGCGCTAGCTTCAAATGTGCCGTCAGAGTCCAGAAGCTCTTGGCATGTGGCTCCCATGAAATCAGTTGTCGTTGCTCTGATGATGTGCTCCAGATGATTTGTCCAAATGGGTGCAAGCGAAAATTGTCTTGCGGGCATAAATGCCCTGGTAAATGCTCCGAGGATTGTAGTCAGTTCAAATGCCAGAAATTGGTCTTCAAAAATCTGAATTGTGCAGGAAGGCATTCTCTCAAAATGCCTTGTGGTGATGATCCCAACACCGTAGAATGCAAGGAACGCTGCAACAATGAGCTAGATTGTGGTCATCCTTGCCCGGGCCTCTGCAGCCAGAAGTGCGGAAGTTTGAAGTGCATGCGAAGAGTGGACAAAACATTTCCTTGCGGACACAAGGAACCACTACGGTGCTTTCAAAGCAAAACAGCGACCTGCAAGGAACTTTGTCGCCGACAAAAGAGCTCATGCAAACATATTTGTAAAGGAGTCTGCGGTGAAGATTGTTCTAAATACCCCTGTGATGTAGAGGTGGCAAAAACCCTGCCGTGCGGTCATAAGTTTAAAATGCGTTGTAGCCGCCCTGTGGAAGACGTGCAATGTCCAGCTGCATGTGAAAAAAATTTGCTATGTGGTCATCAGTGCTCTGGAACTTGTGATGATTGCCAACAAAGCGGTTCACATGAATTGTGCGAACATCCATGTGGTCGATTGCTTGTTTGCTCGCACCGATGTAAAGCAACATGTAATGAGCCTTGCTCTCCCTGCGATAGAAAATGCAACCGACGTTGCCCTCACGGGCAATGTAAAAAACGATGTGCCCAGCCGTGTGACCCGTGCAGAAGACCGTGCACCTGGAATTGTCCTCACTACCAATGCAAAAATCTCTGTGGAGAGGAATGCGATCGCCCTCGCTGTGATGCTCCCTGTCCCAAAAAACTGCCTTGTCGCCACCCCTGTATTGGCTTGTGTGGAGAAAACTGCCCCACTGTGTGTGCCATTTGCCATCCTAAGAAGCTTTCTTCAATGTTAGCGGATGGACGTGGAAACAAAACGGAACCCACACGATGTTTGCAACTTTTCGACTGTGGTCATATCATAAAGGTTGAAGAGATGGATAGGTGGATGCTCCGAGAACTGGGTAACGATGGTCAGCTAAGGCGATGCCCAAAGTGTTCTACATCAATTACATTCAGCTATCGTTATGGAAATATCATCAAAAGGGCACTGAAAAAAATTGAAAATGTAAAGAAAACCGTATACGAGATCCTATACGAAGAAATCACTTCTGCCAGTCTTCTTCTACCAAAACGTTACCTGCGCAATGACGTAACCAAGCTTAAGTTTCCGCCAATGGTTCTACGTGTTGTACAGTCGTATTCAAACACAAGGAACTGGCTCGATTTGCCGCACGCGCGTGGCCGCTTTGCCATTTTTATGTTCACACTAAAAAATCACCTGTTCATTCTACAGCAAGCGCAAAGAACAGATGAAGTCCTAAAAAAGGCGTTTATTGGTCTTCGAGGAAGTTCACAACAACAAGTGGAGCTGAAAGAACTATGGAACAACACCAAAGATGCAATCGAAAAGATTAAAGTGTACCTGGAGGAACCTCAACTTGATTTGAAAACTCTAAGTCAAGTGTTTGAACAGACAAGAAAGTTCTTTCTTTTCTCTCAAGTTTTAGAGGCCCAAAGCAAGGCTATGATGCGTCAGATCCCTTTGTCAAGCAATGGTAAAACTCGACTGAGGCTGGCATGCCATCGCTTCAGAGTCTTTCTTAAAGGTAACGACGATGTTCTAGACCTCGAATGGCTGAGAGAAACGGTCAACTTGTTGAGAACAGAGATGAGCCTGCCACTCCTCCCTCTTGAAGCAAAAGACTTCGCAAATTTCCCAGGGTACCAAAGAGACGTCTGGAAATCATGCGACCAAGGCCATGTTTATTTCACGGGATGGATTGTGCGAGGTGGCGAAGACATTCCGGTGGGAAGCGAAGGATGCAGGAGGTGTACAGCAGAGCAATGAAAATGGAAGAAGGTAAGTTAACTGAATGGAAAAGTATCATTATTTTTCATGGCAACTAATTCTTATGTAGTGCTTCTGATCAGGTGGAAAGGTGAAAAGTTCCATGTGGTAGTGGGCGGTGAATCAAATTTGTGATTAAAGCATAAAGTTAAAGGGACACGAATCCACTGAAGGTTATTGAAGAAGGCTGAATGCAGCAGACTAGTGGCACGAATAACAGTTCATCTGGGTTTGAGTTTTGAACGGCATGACAGGACGTCATAGATTTAATGAAGTGCGATAAAACAACTAATTTCTAGACGAAGAAACAAGAAGGCGTGAAGAAGGTCTTTTTAAGTCATGAAAATCTCTAAAGCATATACTCACGAAGCCATTTAACCCTAAGAAGAGAAAATAGGTTGGAAGGTGGAATGGAAACGCCAACTAAGCCTGAGTGAGGTGGAGCGTCGTGGAGCAGGCTGTAGATGAATATGTGATCTTCCAGAGGTTGCACCGGGTTCTCAGGAAGCCTTATAATGGGGATGTCAAATCTCATACAATAGATGAATAACTCATAGTCAGGACAGTCTTAAATAAAAGGAGCTGCCTTTGGTTGGTCTTCTGTTTCAATGACAGTGTTCGGAATCAGTTCTATTCACCGTCTGGTATCTACAGCTTTAGCTGGAACTTTTCGACAGCGGGAACAGTTGAAGAGATAGATGTCCTGTTGGAGAATGTGCAAACTGCTGTTCGCAGCCGTACAGACAACAACTGTGTTTCTGAAGATGTCGTCATTGCCCTTATAACCATTGTAATAGCATTTGTGGAATGGAATACGACCGCCCTTGCTGTAAGTCCATCAGCACCAGTTTGTGCAGAGGAACAGTCTACAATAGCTCTCAAGACGTTCAAACTCCGTATGTTTGTATCCAGTTCGACGGGCGCTAATTTTGAATTTTGAATATTCACAGTCTCGAGTCCTTAAACACATGGTAAAGAGCTGACAAACCGAAATGAACAATGAAATAAGTGAAGTTAATTGAAAATAGAGCATAACCGAGAAGGAAGGCAGTTGAACAATCAACACCCGATTAAGTAGTTCACATTTGATTGATATAAGAGACTATAACAACATCAACTATAGCAACATCAAGCATAGAAACTTCAAAGAACATTTATCATAAATGAATCCAAAACAAACTTAGGGTAGTCAGCAAGTAACTTTGCTTTTTTAAATTTGTAGTCGCATTTTTTTGAAACGCGCGCTTAATATTCAGTGCAAAAATGGGTAAAATATACCACAAAAAAGATGAAGGCATTAGCAAATGGTTTGGCGCCAAGTTTTTGTTGATTTCGCTGGCAATCACGTTCTTGTAAAATCACTGTTATTTTCAGTAAATAATTGAAACACTTCATTTTACAGAGTGTGTACAGTCCCATACTGTTCTTCGGGTAATTGCGCAAGAAAGAGTGAGTTTTTATAGATGAAGCTTTCAGTCCAACTGATTTTTGAGTACTTATTAGTAGTACTAATAAAAGTTTTATAAAGGAGTTTTTCAATTCTTGGTAATGTTAAATTTAATTTTAGTCTGATAAAAACTACACCAGGTTGATTGATTGATTGACAAGCCTCATAGTATTTGTAATGAAGTGGGCCTCTTTGCCAGTGGCGGACTCCCATATAAAAAGGACAGGGCTGCTCTTTGATCATTTTGAAAACAACCTGTAAGAGGTAACAAGATCCTGTTTTGTGGGCGTGGCTTGAATTTTTTCACCCCTAAGAGGTACCAATTCTAAAATAACACATTATCTCCTGTCAGATATTTTTGTTCGGCTCAATACCCTAAAAGGTACCGGAAAGATCCCGTTGTAAACCTTGTGAGGCTGAAGTAACTAGGCTTTGATGGATTGTGCTGGCATAATTTTTGGCATAATTCGTCAATACGAGTATACTTTTCATCGAAAACAACGCAACACGAGCTCAATAGCACATTAAACGATAACCAAACAAATTGACATAAGTCTATCTTCTGATATAAGTGGCTTAACAAAGGTTTCACTGACTATTGCAGATATTTAGCAACGTTTTCAGTGCACACACCTGTAATACAATGCGAGTAACTTACTCAGACAGAAACTGCGAATAAGGTTTGAGTGACAAGAGGCGTCTGCAGGGTAACAGCGGAGTCTACCATGGCAAACAAAAACTAAGCCGTGTTGATCGGCATGAGGTGAAGCCTATCTTTTCATAACAAGACTCGGAAACACTTTCAGTAATTATTGCAGGTAGCAAGGAAACTAATTCGGCGCGAAATAATAATACAGAGTAGGGTAGCGCAGTACAGAGCGGGGATGGCGCAGTACCGAGCAGGGATGGCGCAGTACAGAGCAGGAATAGCGCAGTAGAGAGGAGGAATAGCGCAGTACAGAACGGGGATGGCGCAGTGGTGAGAGCGCTCGCCTCTCACCAATATTGCCCGGCTTTGATTCCGGCCCAGTGCCACATGTAGGTTGAGTTTGTTGTTGGTTCTCGCCTTGCTTTGAGGGTTTTTCTCTGGGTTTCCGGTTTTCCTCCCTCCACAAAAAAACCAACATCTCCAAAGTCCAATTCGACCAAGATAGAGGACCTGCATGAAAACCAGCTAAGGCTGATGTGGCTTCCTCTCAAAATATTGTAACTTATTTGTTAATTTTATATATTTATACCACTTAACCACCGCGCAAAACCTTCACTATTGGACATTTACCTCTTCTTGAATCGTGTTGTAGAGGGACGTTTTTGTTTTTGTTTTAAGAAACTGGTCTTCAAAAGGGAAAATCAAATTGATGTCTTCAACAGGTAACGATAAACATCTGAAAGAGGAATAAGGATTGATAGTTAGAAGGTAATACTCACTGACAAATGATGTAAATATGTAAAAACGTTACGACACATATTTGGTGGGGTTTATAAGGGGCAAAGAACTTAATCGATACCGTTAAAAGCAGAAGGAAACCGCACGAAAATCCAGCGTCTGTTTTTGTCTCTAAAGACGATTCCCTTGAAATAATAGTTCCAAGAAAATTTGTTTGAACCCCTCCAAGTTTGATGACTGCAATATAATGTTTATATGTAATTAAAGGAATCGGTCATCATCTCCATGAAAAAGATTATCTGCAAAACTGCCCCGTTAACCCTTGAAATATCGACCACAATAAACCTGTTTTTTTGAACTGGTAACTCTGCGGCACACATTGGCAAAGCAACTGAAGCACAACTGATACTGTGTTAGATGTATTGTAACAAATATGAGGAACAATTTAATGCACTTTCCATGGAAAAACGTACACATCTACAAGTGAGCTTGTTCTAGCCTACGTGTAGTCCCCCCTCCCTTCCCCTCCCCCACGGCGAGAAAAAATGGGAGGGAACGTACGGCTACACGTAGGCTAGCTTGTTCTTCTGGTTTCTCGGGTTTGCAAACACTCGGTCACTAAGTCCGCGTTTTCCACAACTACTTGTTTGTCGGACTTGAACGTTTGTTATTAATCAGTCTCAGGATCTCTTGTCAGCCTACAGAAAGTTGATCATTGCTGTTCTTAAGTAAAAGAAGGATAAAGATCACCATGCTTGTTTACGAGAAACGGACTGTCAAAACTCTCTGTTGATCTTAAGCGCAAATGAAAAGGTGTCATGTTCCTAATGTGCAGACCCTAATTTAGGTGCGAAATTATGCGAAGTAAGAGTGCGCAGCGAAATACTAGGGATATTGCCCTACCATATGACAACACTTTCAACACAGTAACAATCCACACTCCATCAGTCTTTTTTCCACTTCTCGTGTCCACTGTCCAGTCCAGTCCAGTCCAGTCCAGTCCAGTCCAGTCCAGTCCAGTCCAGTCCAGTCCAGTCCAGTCCAGTCCAGTCCAGTCCAGTCCAGTCCAGTCCAGTCCAGTCCAGTCCAGTCCAGTCCAGTCTATTTTTACTTTACTCGCCTTTCTAAGAAAGATGTACCATCAACGTCAAAACAATTGTTACTCGGAATTGAAAACAATAGAGCATTAAGTACTGCCATAAGCGCCAAGTGTCCGTGCAAAAAATCTGTAAATTCGTTATGATCTCCAAGTCGTGAAGACTCCATTCACCCATTCAATAGTTTAAGCAACGAGAGCTAACTTTATCCTTTTAAAATTGATAATAGCGCGCTCTTGGGCGCGTGGACTGCAGGTAAGGACAGACATTTTACTGCTTTATTTCCTTATGCCCCGTGGAATGTTTGCAAAGCGATCCGTAGTTTAATACGTAAATCGAGCAGGGAGTTACTCACGGGAGCTGTTTCATTAAAAACATATAAGGAATGTTGCAAAATGGTGCAAAGCGAAAATGTTACTTCCTTCTTGATAAAGATTGCAATTGATAGTAATAATTTTACAATTTTTAGCTTGGCTTGCATTCTCGTCGATGTGAGATGCAAAGTAACATCGATCGAAAATCGTGACTGTTGGCCCTTCTTATTACCTTCTTTAGCTTTACCCTTTGCTTCTGAAACACTATTTTGTTCTAGCTTCTTGATCTTTGACTGAAAACATGGGCACCTCGGCAGATGCAATGTCATCCCTCAACGAATTCACGGGTTCAATTCTACACTTTGCGCTAAAGCATTGAAATGCTAATTGCGAACTCGAGCCATAGAAACGAACTGAAAAGGGAAAAGCGATTCTAAGTTGCAGTCGAGGAGCGGACATTTGACATATAGTCAGGTAGAATTGTGAAAACATTATTCGTTGCAATCACTGGAAGGAGTTGTTCACAACACTGAGAAATCCTAGCAGCAAGTCAAGGCCTGTACTCAGTAACACGATAGCCCGCCAGTTTGATTTTGTGTGACTTGCTGATTCCAGGAGAATGAAGAGTAAAATATAATTCTGAGGGAAGTTTGGTGATGACGCGGTAAAAAAAGTACCTATTTGTGCAACGCTAAACTAACAGTTTATTTCCGCATTTCGCACATAAGATTTGCCAAATTATTTCCATGACATTTCTCTCTCTCTGACCTCGTTCAGATTTTGTGATTGTAAGATGACATTAAATGATGCTATATTTCAGCCAAAAGTGAGCAAGCCTAATGATGGCTGAACCAAGGTTGTAGGAAACTAGGAAAACTAGGAAAATTATAAATCAGATTGCTAGACTGATGACTTTACACACTTCATGAATGACGCGTGTACATATCTCGCTCCAATGTGGTTACGACTGCGAGTTCAGAGAAGCTAAAAAAACATTGTTGCGCGTTCTAATGAATAAATCCACTTCTAGTGGATTCATTAACACCTCTGTAAAATACTTACTAAGAATACTTGTTCGTTGGCCGCCCCTCATAGTTTAGTTCAAGAAGACAATTAAATATTTATCAAATAAAACATAAATTTAATAAGAGATAAACGTTTATTTCAGAAAGATTTTGGTAAGTAAGCCTTCCGTGCGATCGTTTGTAATACTGATATGGTGTGCTATTTCTGATAAGGGAAAACGAAATCAGAACCTCTAAGGAATTTAAAAGCGGTGAGCGGTTCTCTGGCTACATGACGTATTGATAATGAGTTTAATGTTTCATCACTCAGCACCATGCCCTCACGGACAGGGCAAGGAAAGGAACTGGACAAAAACAAAAAGAATGAGGACGGCGGATCCAAAGGTAACCGAAATTTGTAACATTTTATAACATCAGGAGCCATAATCGATTATGGCTCCTGATAACATTTAAGTGTTACATTTTACCGAGACCGCTTTCTCTTATTATCGCAACATTATTTTAATCTGTTTACTTCCTTAAAAATAACTAAAGAAATATGCCTACATGTAATCTTCAGATTAAAAAAAAAAACATTTTGCTATAACCAATTCGAAAAAGGTGCCGTTGAAACACATTAAGATTTGAAAATACCGTTCCACTTTCTACATAATCTTACTGGATTTAAAGTGTTCGTTTCACCTACAATGATGGACAAAAGTCCCTGGGACTCTAAGGTAATACCACGAATTACCTGTGTTTTGAGACTGAAGTTTGAAAAAGCACTGCTATTCTTTTAAAAATGCGTTGCTGTGTCCCCTCTCCCCACCTAATGCAATGCCGAAACTCAGGAAGATAGTACAAGTACTTGTGTTCAACAGTGTAGGTGGGGTGGGGGGAGGGGTTGGGCAGGTGTAGTTGCATTTGCACGCCACTGTTTGTTTGGCGTGAGTGAAAAAGCGCAACAAGTGCAAATTTGTCCGAAGACTTTTGTTCATGATTGCAGGTACAAGACCTTTCGCATCCATGCAATAATTGCTAAGGCATAAAGTTTTCTGTGAACATGGCTTGAATTAACTCCTTAGGGAGCTCTCAACCACAGTAAGATCACGAATTTGGAATAGTTTCTGACACTTTCTTAGGGCCTGTTTACAAGGAGAGAGGGTTACCCTAGCAAGCGTGTTACCCTGGCAAGCGGGTTACCCTAACACTCACACATTTCCTCTTTTTTCTTCGTCCTGTTTACAAGGCAGCTAGGGTTACCCGGGTAGGCGGGTTACCCTATCTGCGTGCTAGAGTTACCCTTTCAGGCGGGTTAACTTTTTCCCTTGTAAACACTCCAGGTAGGGTTAACCCGCCTACCCGGGTTGTTCTAATTGTTACCACACCCTTTGAGTGTACCCGCGCTTTAAGTTTTACCGGGTTGTAGGGTTACCCTATCTGTGAAATTTTGCTTGTAAACCCGGGCTATCTTTTGCCCTCCAGCTAGGGTTAACCCGCTTGCTAGGGTAACCCTCCCTCCTTGTAAACAGGCCCTTAAACATCTACCCACACGGCTGCAAAATTTTGACAGGTCGATTTTTTGCTCCAGTTTCCTCTTTTTTAGTTTTCTTTCCTTTCCTAATTTGAACCTTTTTGATTGATTTGCTACACGTCTTTTAGCACCTTCTTCCTTTTAGTTACTAAATTGGACTTTGTTTCACATGTTTAGATTCTGGAGAAACATGTCGACCCAAGGAGGGAAAATGGCAAGGACAAGCAGCAACTGAAAGAAAAGGAACCCAGAGTTCGAAATCAACAGGCGCTTGTGGAAAGTCTGCTGACGAAATACCAAGTCAACGCAACTCAGACGGTAGGCAAATCACCAACTACAAGAGATCTCACCGTTTTGTGGAAAAGGGTTGGAGGGGGGGGGGGGGGGGGCAGAATGAGAGTAACCATAAACTGGTAACATTTAGCCGTTAACCCGTTATTTTAAGCCGTCGAATTGTCTCATACAAGAGACCATGATCTGTCTCAGATGAGAATCTAATTTTTTAACAGCTTGTATTTTTTTTAAACCGTATGCAGCATCATACATGTGCAGGTCCACAAAAAGTAGTAACCTCATTGTCTCGAGCTTCTGTTTTGTCTGAATGTCTAAAAATATAGTCCATACATGACTTACTCGACCCAAAAATGTAGACGTTTATGATTACAAATTGGAAGAATACGTTCATAGCTTGAAAGTACCTGCAAAAGTTGCTTTGCATCTGCCAAGATAGCTTTCTCTGAAGTAGAAATTGCTTTCTTCAGCAAAGACATCCTCGTTTTCACCTCATTGTCTTTAAGATAGGATTGGAAAGGGAAGCGACGGGAAGGCACAAAAGTAAAACTACAAGCTTCAACAAACGAAAAAGGAAAGGTTAATCCAGGCAAACCCAAATCAACATGCAAATTCTTACTGCTGGTTTCCATACATTTACTGTATTATTTGTTGAGAGAATTTGACACATAAACAATTCCACTGTTGACCAAATCTTATATTCCCTACACCCGAATATATGATTTTTGTGCGGATGTTGTAAAGAGAAATTAATACTGATTACTAGATCTTGTTATATTGTCAGCCTACACTTTCCGTCAAGCAACTGCACACCTGGGCTCGATTACCAGCCGCTGTTCGAGAAAGGAGCCCGCGTTCCTTCCCGAAGTCTCTTCTAGGGGAGGAAGGTAGACCGGACACGAGAGAGCGGTGGAAATCAAGCTTACTGTACACGCAGTTGTTTCCAAACACAACGGCACCTAGGCCAAGTACCTGTAATAATAGTCGCGCCTCAACCGTTTCACTGGCCAGACAGAATGACATCACTATTGTAAAACCCTTGATTATGGAAAATACCTCAACACAAACCTTTTTTTCCAGATCTTGAAGCAAAGATGGAAACAAACAAAGGAGGAAAGAAAAGGACCAGGAGACCAAAACATCGATCTTCACAATCTTCAGATTCACAGGGAGCAGCTGGACCCTCTACAAGTGGACCCAATTCAGAAGCCGGTACGTAGAAAACTTATCACAATGTAATTAAAAAGGTAATGGCTGTCTTCAAGTCTAGATGGCTCATCAGGCCTGTTATTAACTTCGATTTCGATAGAATTTAGCAGAAGAAATATTGATACTCTCGTAGATAGGGTGCAAGACGACACAGAGTAACCCTAGCATTAGGTTCCCCACGCAATTTGCCGGAACCCATTTATACTACTAGGTGGAGAAAGCCAGATTGGGAATAAAGGCCCTTCACTAAGAACAACGACACAACAGCCCTGGTCAGCACTGAATGCAGACACCTTGATCTGAAATTCAAGTTGACGCGGATAATGTTGGATAAACAAATTTAAGTTTTCGCGTACCTTGGCGAGGATCAGCCGGTAAAAATACCTAATATTTCCGTTGAGTTCCCGATGTGGTGAAAATCAAGTGGGATTCACGCGTGCCACGAAGCGCGTTGATCTGTTAATCACCGACCATTCCTCGATCATATTTAGTATGGTTTTATATCATGGGAAATTGAGACTCATGCTTTGGCTTTAGTTCTCAAAACGGTTCTATATCATATGCACGACATTTCGTGTTTTGCTTAAGGTGGCCATTCTGACCAACATACGAAGCAAGTTCCAAAAGGGCGCGGTAAGGGAGCCGGATCACGAGAAGGTGACAAAGGCAAACGCATTCCGTCATCAACTGGCAAAGGTAAAACTTCAGGTGAGTACAATAACAGACAAAGGGTGCTAGTTCGAAAGTTTGAACTACTTTACAACTATTACGTTAAATTGGTTATCTCCTATGACACAGGTAAAAACCAAGACCATCGACCAAGAAAGCCTTATCCAAAGAACAGAAATGCCAAATCAGCAACGCAGCACGAGACACAGCCTCCCGCGGGTAGAGCACAGAACGGCGGTCAAAAGAAATCATTTCCCAGTAAAGGTAACACTCTGGATCTTAAGACCTTGAAAGAAAAGGATTGGATTGAGGTGGTCCACAAATTAAACGATAGTATGGCTGGACTTAAGTTCGTTCTAAGATCAGAAGAGGAACAGCACAACACTGAGGACTTTATCTTCGACCTTACTTGTACACTAGCAATTGTCTGCGATGCGCCAGCTGGTGAAAACCCGAATAAGATTCTAGCTGCGCTTAAAGGTTCAGCCTTTTTTAGTTCCAAAATTCCATACTTACTGGATCGTGTTCAGAAAGGGAAAACGTCAATAACTGATCCCCAGTCTCAAAGAAGACTCGTAGAATCCCTAATCAAAGTATTCAATAAGTATCTGATGCACTTACCGAGTTCATATGCGGACCCGCCTTACGATCCGCTCAGAGAAACCTTGGATCAGTCAAACATTGACGGAAAAGATGAGCTGAAGAAACAATTAGATGATTTCAAACAAAGAAGAGATGACATCATCAAGGCCGAAAGACAAAAGCATGGAAGACGTTACGCCAACAAGATGGGTCAAAAGCCACCAAATGATTTTAGAGACATCCCCATCTGTCCAACGAACAAAGAAATCAAGTCTCAAGAACGACCCTTTCTGCGAAAGAACATCAAAAAGGGACATTTCCAAGATGTCGAACATTACCTTGATGTGCAGTTCCGATTGCTTCGAGAGGATTTCCTTGCGCCATTAAGAGAAGGTATCTATGAAATTACGCACAACATTCCAAGAGGACAACGTAATCAGTTGATGAAATGCTACCAAGGAGTAACCATTGCCGGCAAGGAATTGAGTAAGTCTGGAATTATTTACAATGTTCACTTTGATGTTTCCAAATTTCCCATGACAAAATGGGCGCACTCAAAGAGGCTCATTTATGGTTCATTCCTGTGCCTATCAAAAGACAATTTCGAAACAATGCTTTTTGCCACGGTTGCCAATCGAGACCCGAGGAACCTTCAGAAAGGTACATTTGATATTCAGTTCATTGAGGAACAAAATATTTTAGATATCGAGAAGCGCCAACAAGAATACCAGATGGTTGAGTCACCAGCTTTTTTTGAAGCCTGCCGTCATGTACTTAAAGGACTCAAGGGAATGAACGCAGACAACATACCTTTCACAAAGTATCTGGTTGAATGTAGTGACAAGGTGGACCCACCGGAGTATCTTGTACGAGGAGATGGTCAAGATCCTGTATGTTATGATCTGAGCAAGGCCCTTGGTGTACGGAATTCACCAACATCGAAGAAGGTACCTGTTCTCAACCCTGAGGCTTGGCCATCAGTAGACATACTTCCTCTAAACGGGTCCCAGCTAGACGCGTTAAGAACAGCACTAACAACTGAATTTTCCGTGATACAAGGCCCACCAGGAACTGGAAAGACCTACGTTGGAGCCAAAATCGTGCGATGCCTGCTCGAGAATCGACAGCAGTGGGATCCTGAAAACGTATCACCAATGCTAATGGTTTGCTACACAAATCACGCACTGGATCAATTTCTAGAGAAGGTGCTAGAGTTTCTCCCGAAGAGAGCGATTATTCGGGTAGGGGGAAGAAGCAAAAGTGAGAAATTAGAAGACTGTAATTTAAAGGTCTTCACCAAGAAGTACAGAAGAAATTATGCCCATGGATCCAAACTTGAGGAAATGGAAGAGAATCAACGAGAAATGGACTCGGACATTGAGCATTGTGAGAAACTTCTTACCAAAGCAGACAAAGTACTTTTGGAATTTCGAGATTTAGAAGACGTAATGACCTCACGACATGCAGACCAACTTTATGGAGCAATCTTTCCACGTAACGCAACAAGCAACTGTCAAAACCCAACAAATACTTTCAAATTATGGCTCTGTAACAACACCCAGATGAATGATGCAAACCAACACGCGAGCACGTTAACGGAAAGCCACAAGGACGGAGCCCAGGATGGATCTGTTCTGCAAGAGGATTATGCAGACGAAGACGATGACGTTCTTTATCATGCTGCTGGAGAACGATTTGAAGGAAACAGCATTAGTCATATTTTACAGGACGAAGTAGTCAGTCTTGTTGAACAATCCCTGCAAGAGATGCCAAAGGAGAATACAACAACAGAGGATACAGAAACGGTTTCAGGCAAAAGTCCATCAAGAAATACAAAGGACACAAATCAACTGGACGCAAACACTTCCTCTCTGAATGGATCTCCTATGAGTTACCCCAGAAATGTGGAATGGGAGCCCTCAGTTAATGAGGATCTTCTGTCCAATACCAAGAATGGAGAGCAGTGCAATAATGAAGAGTTGCAGCAATCACAGCAGGATGACTTGCAAATAACAGTTTCCAAGGAGATTGAAGAACCTATAGTTGCCAAACAGGTTGAAGAGGAAAGTAAATTGCTAAATGAAGACAACGATGCCGTATCAGAAAGTCTTAAAACCTCAGAGGGAAAAAGTAACGCGGGAGAAATGAACCCACATGACCCCGGTGAAGAGACCATCACAGTGGAAGATGAGGCGGCATGGATCCAGAGTCAGAGATACATAGAGGGTGAAGAAGAACACAGGTTAGTGAGGGTACAACAATCGGATAAAGGAAAACGCAAAGAAGAAAATGAAGTAGAGGTAACTGAGAACAGTGCGGAATGGAAAACAGTTATCTACCAGAAAAATCCCAAACCATTCTTTTGGAGAAAAGAGGAAGGCGGAACCATTAGAGACGACATAAAAGGTCAGTTGGTTGAGGCTGAAGATGGCCAAAGGGGGATTACGACCACCAAAAAACGCAAAAAGAAAAAGAAGAAGACAGAGAACAAGATCAATATGACTGCAAACATTGTTAACATAAGAAGGCAGCTGCAACAGGAAGCGATAATGCCCAGTGACGAGGTACTTGCAGTGGAAAATATTTGGTGTTTATCAGCAAAAGATCGCCTCCGATTGTACCTTTACTGGATTGAATGCTACCGCGAACGCCAAAGAATAGAAATTCAACGATGTAAGCAACGTTATGAACAGAAACATAAAGAACTTTGTGTTGAATTGGAAGAGATTAAAGCCCAAGACGAGGAGGAGGTCATACGCCGCGCAACGGTCGTTGGAATGACAACCAGCGTTGCTGCCAGATACCACACCATGCTTCAGAGAATATCCCCCAAAATCGTCATCATAGAGGAGGCAGCTGAGGTTCTGGAAGCCCATATCATCACTTCTCTTTCACGAAACACAAAACATACAATTCTCATTGGAGACCATAAGCAGCTTCGCCCAAAGGCAACAGTTTACGAATTGGCCCAGAAATACAATCTGGAGATCTCGCTGTTCGAGCGAATGGTCTTAAACAGTATGGACTGCAAGCGCCTCTGCATTCAGCACCGTATGCGTCCTGAGATTGCTGCCCTGACTAAAAGAATTTACGAACATGAGATCGTGGACCATGAGTCCGTGTGCGCGTTTGAGGACATCTCCGGACTAAGGCACAATATGTTCTTTATTGACCACAACCAACCTGAAGTTCCAGTTCGTGGTTTGCAAAGTTTCTCCAATCCTCACGAGGCTGGATTCCTAGTGGCTCTCTGCCGTTACTTGTTACTGCAAGGTTATAAGCGAGAGCAAATCACAATTCTCACCATGTACACGGGCCAGCTGTTGGAGCTCCAGAGCAGAATGCCGAGACGTGAGTTCGAGGGGATTAAAGTGTGTGTTGTCGACAACTTTCAGGGCGAAGAAAACGACATCATCCTCCTCTCGTTGGTACGAAGCTCGAAAATAGGATTCTTGAAGGAGTCAAACAGAATATGCGTTGCATTGTCAAGAGCTCGTCAAGGATTTTATTGCATTGGAAACTTTTCCCTCCTCAAAAGCCAGTGCATACTATGGAAGGAGATTTGCGATGATTTAGAAACGAAGAACGCAATCGGTCAAATCCTAACACTGGTTTGCAAGAGGCACAGCAATGTCAACCAAGCAAGAGATTGGCGTGACATCCAAAAGTTTCCCCTTGGTGGTTGTGAAAAAGTCTGTGGAGTGCGTCTTGACTGCGGTCATGCTTGCGACAGGGCCTGTCATCCTACAGATGATTTTCATTTACCTGGTCGATGCCCCAAAGTGTGCTGGAAAAGTTGCGCCAATGACCATCAGTGCCAAAAACGTTGTCATTATCCGGATGGCTGTTTCTGTGCACGTCCTATGGTGAAGATTATTCCTCGATGCGGTCACGAGCAAACAGTGCAGTGCTGTATTGAACCTGAAGATTTTACATGTCAAGTCAAATGCGAGAAATCTCTCAAATGTGGGCACAGATGTAAAAACATATGTGGTAGAGCATGCACAATGCGTTGCTATGTTGAATGTAATAAAACTCTTCCATGTGGACATGAAACGATTATGCCGTGTTTCAAAGATCCCATAATCTACAACCAGTGCTACAGCAACTGTGACAAAATCCTGGATTGTGGCCACCCTTGTTCCAAGAAATGCAAGGACCGATGTCGCTGCAACACTACAATTGAGGTCAAGCTGCCATGCAGTCATGGAGTATTCGTTTTGTGTCCTGAAAAGAGCTATCCACCCCCTTGCTTTAAGAAATGCACTAGAAAGTTGCTTGCCTGTGGACACGAGTGTCCTGGTCCGTGTTATGAAGAATGTAGCAGTTACCGGTGCGAAATTTTGGTTGAAAAGCTTCTTCCATGTGATCACAAACAAATCCTTCCATGCCACTTTGACCCACGCTACATCAGCTGTCACGAAATGTGTCAAAGGAAATGTAACCGAGGCCACCCCTGCCAACAACGGTGCCACTTTGGTCTTCCATGTAAAGATTGCCAAGTGATGGTTAACATGACAATTCCCTCATGTAACCACAATATTGAGATGCCCTGTCACTTGGACCCAACTGCACTAGTTTGTAAAAAGCCATGCGAACGAGTTAGAACCTGTGGACATCCTTGTCGAGACGTCTGTGGGAAGAACTGTGAAGCACGACCATGTATGAAATTGGTACCGAGAACATTACCTTGTGGACATACAGTAACTCTAGCCTGTAACAAAAGTCTTCAAACGTACAAATGCAAGGTAAAAGTTGTGGTCGATCTATCATGTGGACACAAGAAGGCAATGGACTGCTGTGTTGAAGAAGCTGGCCTACAGAACGTGAAATGCAATGAGAAAGTAGATAAAGAACTGCCTTGCAAGCACAAAGCCATCCTTCAGTGTCACACAAATCCTGAAGAGTACAAGTGCATGAAAAAAGTCGATGTCACAATGGTATGTGGACACACAAAGTCTGTCACCTGCTCCGCTGAAAGGGCTGGAAGACTACCCCGTTGCATGGTTATGAGAACTCGAAAGTTGTCCTGTGATCACGAGGTAACTATTCCCTGTTGTGAAATTCCCGAAGAGTACAATTGCCAGGAGATGGTTGATGTCACACTGTCCTGTGGACACAAAAGGCGCGTGGAATGTTCAAAAACGAGGAAAGTATCAGAAGATGAGAAATGCGATGTTGTTGTCAAGAAAAAACTACCTTGTGGCCATGCGAAAGAAATGCAATGTTCCGTGATACCAGAAGACCTTTTTTGCGACGCTCCGTGTGAAAACGTTCTTTCCTGTCAGCATCCTTGTCGAGGACGATGTAGTGACGACTGCAGTCAACTGAAATGCGCGGAAAGGGTCGAAAAGAACTTGTCCTGCGGACACCATAAAATCAGTTGTCTTTGTCCTGACGACGTTTCCAAAATTATTTGTCTAAACAAATGCACACGAAAGTTATCATGCGGCCACGTTTGTATTGGAAAATGCTCTGAAAAGTGCAGTGATTACCAGTGCGAAGAGATGGTGATGAAGAAACTTAATTGCCCAGGAAAGCATCATCTTCAAATGCCATGTGGTAAAGACCCAACAACCGTAAAATGTGTTAAGAGCTGCACGAAAAAGCTAGACTGTGGTCATCCTTGTAACGGGGTTTGCGACCAACCATGCGGAACTGAGAAGTGCATGCGAAAGACAGTAATGACGTTTCCTTGTGGCCATAGAAAAAAGCTTTCGTGTTTCCAGAGAAAAACAGCTATTTGTAACGTACCTTGTCAGCGACAGAAGGCCTCATGCGAGCATCTTTGTAAAGGATGGTGTGGGGAACTGTGCTCTAAGTATCCTTGCGATGAACCTGTGACCAGAACGCTACGATGTGGTCACAAGATTGAAATGCGTTGCTGTCAGAACCCGGAAAATGTGAGGTGCCCTGTAGCATGTGGAACAAAGCTGCAATGTGGTCATCAGTGTTCTGGGACATGTGGGGATTGTCGGCAAAGGAATTCACACGAAATTTGTCAGAATCCATGCAGTCGTTTTCTCGTTTGCTTGCACCGTTGCAGAGCAACATGCTGTGAGCCTTGCCCTCCGTGTGTCAGTAAATGCTGTCGAAGGTGTCCCCATGATAAGTGTAAGGAGCACTGCTCAAAGCCATGCAGACCATGTAGACAGCCTTGTACATGGAGTTGTCCTCATTACCAGTGCAACAATCTTTGTGGTGAGAAATGCGACCGCCCTCGTTGTGACGCTCCCTGTCCTAAAAAGCTTTCTTGCGGCCACCAATGTATTGGCTTGTGTGGAGAAAACTGTCCCACCGTGTGTGCTATCTGTCACGCTAAAAAGCTATCTTCTATGTTAAAGGATGGGCGTGTTAACAAAATGGAACCCACAAGATGTGTGGAACTTTTCGACTGTGGTCACATCATAACAGTTAAAGAAATGGACGAATGGATTTTGCGTCAACAGAGCAGTGACGTTCAACTCATGCGTTGTCCAAGATGTCCTAGATCAATTACATTCAGCTATCGCTATGGAAATCTCGTCAAAAGGACACTGAGGAACATTGACATCGTCAAGACACAAGTACACCAGCTTGCAGTTGACGTTTCCAAGTCTGTCCATGTCTTAGGAAAGGATCTAAGGCGTCTACAGTTTGATGTGAGGAAGCTGAAGTTTCCGCAAACAGTTCTTCGCGTTATGCAGGTTTTCCCACGTGATGTACATCAAATGCATGAACGCACAATTCTGTTTCTTTTTATGGCTAAGAATCACTTGACGATCCTTAAGAAAGCACAAGCATCACAGCAGGTTCTAGCGCAAGTACACATAAATCAAGGTATCTCCACACAGCAGGGGGACGTGGAGCAACTCGAAAACATTACCATGAATGCGCTAGAAAATATCAAAGAATACCTTGAGCAACCTCAACCCAATTTGAAAACTCTTTGTCAGGTGCACGAACATACAACGAAGTTCTTTCTTTTCAGTCATATGCTAGAGGCTCAAATTGAAGCTGCAAAACTCCAAATCCCTTTTTCAAGAACAGGTAGCACTCGACTAAAGTTGGCTTGCGATCGGTTTGCAATGTTTTTTCAGGGTAACGATCGTGCTCTAGATCTTGAATGGCTGAGAGAAACAGTCCACTTTCTAAGAACGGAGCTGCAACTTCCACCGTTACCGCCCGAGGAAGCAGGAGACTTCGCCAATTTCCCAGGGTACCAAAACGGTGTCTGGAAATCATGCGACCAAGGCCACGTTTATTTCACGGGATGGATAGTGCGAGGTGGCGAAGACATTCCAGTGGGAAGCGAAGGCTGTAGTCGGTGTAGAACAAGAGAGTAGAACTATTGACATGTCTATTGAGAGTGACTGATATGTGAACAAGGGTTCACTGAAAGGCGAAACAATGAAACATGCTACACAAGTGAGTAGAGGGGTGAGGCGGAAGGTTTGAGAAGAAGAGGCGATACTATTCAGAAAGATTTTGAAAATTAGCCGACATAAATCAAGTGTCCCCTAGGGAACCATTTAGTGGAACAAGAACCGATTAAAATAAGAAAAATAGAACCGATTGAAATAAGATTCATTCAATCATGAGTAGGATCTTGGGATGTAGAGCGTCAGTGATTTTACATCGTGTTTGGTCGTGTGCGAGGTTGACAGTCCTAGAAGAATGCAAAATGAAACGTTACCGAAAACCACAATATGGAATGCCATAAAGCGACCTGTGCGTCACGACGCATAGATAACTTCATTATTCCACAAGGTGTCTAAAATTGGCAGTTTGGAATAATGGTTCCTGCAGTTTGGGTTGGAAAACACTGTTCCCAATTAAATCAGTTCCAGTCATCCCTTACACTGACAGCACCGAGAAAAAAATGGTGTTCTCTGTACCCGTGACTGTCAGGTCTCCGTGCATATGGCGCAGCACTGAGGACATGTCCGAAACAAAACCGAGCCTGGATGCATGTCTGCTGGCTTGCTTCCGTCCTCCGCTCCTCAAAGAGGAAAGGTTTGTGAAGATGGACCACAAATTTCAAGTAAATTTAACTCGATGAACAAGAAAGTCCAAAATGTTCGACATGTGGTTAAGTCTCAAGCAATATATTAGAAAGAGCACTAGTTCTGCAGAGCGAAAAAGCAAATCTATAAACATGTAATAACATTAGATTATTATATTTTCTTTTTTATTGAAATAACAAATAGGCTAGGCATTGTCATGATTGTGAAGTCTGAAAATCTTAGATTCTTTAATGATATCATTAAAGATATCAATTTTCTTGAAAAGCAGGAGAAGGATCTCGAACTAAAGAGTATATGCATGGTGTGTTAAAGAAAGGTTTCGTATAATTCCAGTTTCTTGTAGCAAATTAGTGAAAACCTTATTTCAATGAGCTTATGCCAGGGATACATTTGTTGAAGAGAAAATGGCGTTTATTTAGGTTTATTTGGTTTCTTGCATGTTAGTAAAAGCAAACTTGATCGTTTCGAACCGTTGATTTAATGATCATTGTGTATATCATAAAACCTTTTTAACAGAAAACGTGAAATAGCTCCCTTAAAAAGAATACACATAAGAACAACGACGCATCCACTCAGATGTTGAAAGAGACAGAAGTGAGCGTGTTCCTGTGCGTAAGCAATGGCGACGGCGACCCCGAGGATAACGCCTTTTACCTTCGAATTTCGCAGTTGTCTACATCTGTTCAGTGCGCCTTTTGGTCTCAGAACTCGCTCAAGCTAAATCTCTAACGCCAGTGTGCAGTTCCAAATGAAAATGCGAAAAATTAGCCCCCGTCGTTTCCGTTTTCCATTGTCATTTCACGTTGTAGTTGTGCAGAGGACGGCAAAGAAGTGTACAAAGATTTATAACGCACGTGCACAGCCATTGTTCTACTCATAAATCTTTTGTTTGGTGGTGTTCTCGGTGCCGATACCGTCGTGGTTTGCTTAAGTTCTCTAATTAGTATTTTTAAGAGATACATCAGTGTAAATTGTATGACTCTTTCCCCTACCGTAGGTATAAGTTAGTTTACTGGCAATTTCTTTGAACTTATACGTATTATCGACTACAAAGCAGTTAGTGCATGCCGCGTTAGCATTTATAACTGTTACTTGGGTTCGCGTCTGTGTAGGCGATTCGCAGTTGATGGTAGAAAACAAGTTAAGAGTTTTATTAATTTTGAACACCAGTGTTACTACATTTGACGAAAGGCAAATATCTGCCTATTGTAAAACAACGTAATTTAGCATTAAAGAAGATTACATTATTTGAAAGAACGTTATTTACTTTCGCAGGAGTAGTTCTTGAAGTGCCCAATCTTATCTACCAATCAGACAACTTAACCAGCACTCATGAACACTCTCAAGCACATCCAACGTTGTGAGATCAGCTGCAAAGAACTTAGGTTTAGTATATTGCATTTGATGCATGGAAACGAGTTTGATTAGCATGGACATAAAGGTGTAAAGGCATCCGCTAAAGGAATGTTTTCAGTCCAAGCACAAAGTACCTCGGAAATGACCTATTGGATTTGAAAGTCACAGGCAGACAACATAAGGAGATACGGACCACTAATTACTAATTGGCCATTCAACCACCCTTTCATTGTGATGTAGAGCTAACTTCTCCCAACAATATGAATGCATTGCCAAGTAGCCGGATTGCGAGAATAAAAATAATATCATAACATGATGGAAATTATCATGATATTCCTCACCAGAATTCTCACCAGCGGCATTCAACGAATTATAAGACGGTCAGTAAGGAGAATTAACATTTAGAGACTAGAAAATGGTTACAATTCAAGACCAGACGCGGGCTTCCTGCTTCAGGTGCACTTGACCACCTGGAAAGTTCTTGTTGGTGTTTCAAAGTGGTCGAGAGGCGAACTACACCGTGTAAGAGCATTTTTCAACTGAGTGTCGTAAAACAAAAGCCAATGTAGTCACTTTAACCAATCACAAAAGTCACAGACACTCCAGTGAACCAATTAAATCTCGAAGTAATTACACGTAGCTGACACAAAGCGCGGGAAAACGTGTGAGTGAGTCACGGTTTGATTTCTGATTGGATGAAAAAGTGGCGCGAGTTTTTTAAGCCAATCGTGTAGCGTAGTTGATGCAAAACCAATCACTTTTCGACACTCAAATGAAAACCGCTCTGTCACTGGAAACAACCTAAAATATAACCTGCCAACATTCTCCTGAGTAGGGTGGGGGCGAAAACAATATATCCAACGCGCTCGGGTTACCCCGCTCGTCCTTTTTTGCGCTATACCACCCCACTAAAGAGATTGTTCACAGGCTAAATAAACAAACAAAGAACAAACCAATCTTGTCTTGTTACTATGCAGTGCTAGGAGGGATTCGTCCCCTAGACAGGTTCACTCGTGAAAACAATAAGAAGGTATTTATTCCTGGGACAAACCTCTTGCACCGATTATAAAGGTAAAACACATTATGAGGAAATCAAATTATTTTGAAACTCACGGAATCGCTCGCTCCCGTGCACATTTTGCGTGTTATAAACGTTTTTCTGTGCCTCGCGTTTAAATGTCCTTTCTTGTCTTCAACGAGAGAGCAGTGATACGCGTACGATGATGGTTGGAACGAGTCTGCATAATTTATGCATGCCGATGTAGATCGCTGGTGCAAAGGAATGCCTGTTATGACGCGACTCTTGCACATGCCACCGCGGTCAGAAGCAGCAAGGATTGTTTCAGGAGAGATGTATACCGCAATGTTGACACGAGAAGGGAATGCAAGACAAACCTGGTAGCGTCTGGCCACAGTCACAAGCCAAAGCGAGTACACTTTACCTGACCTGGAAGTTTGCATAAGCGGTAGCGAACAGATTCATATCATCAGAGCAGTACACAGGAGGTGGCAAAGTTTGTTGAGCATGTGCAATGCCTGAAATTACCGCGTGACTCTGGATTCAGTATCTTACAAGGTAATTCAATAGCTTTTTAGGGAAACATTTCATTTCAGACCTAATGATTTTAAACGAACCGACGAGTTTAAAATATAAAATAGACTTGATTACTGCGCTTATTTATGTCAGTAATATTTGCAATGGACGACGACTTTCAATTTCATCTTGACACTCTTACTGGACACAATTCAGCATACTGTGCGAATACATCCTCCTTTATGTGCCGGTAAAAAGCATAAAACAAGGCTTTACTCGCAGGGTTTAATTGACACAGCTGCAAAGAATACATTCTATTTCAGTGTCTCGGCGGGCCTCTATAATTTGAGCGCTATATCGTCAGTTCACAGCCTAGGTCAAATACATAATTTACCAATGTTACGGGCGGACAAGATTTGCGCATTTTGCTAAGCATTTACCATTCGAGCAACAATTTCAACACAGTAACAATCGACACTACATCATTTTTTTTCCACTTCTCGTGTCCACTGTCCAGTCCAGTCTAGTCCAGTCCAGTCCAGTCCAGTCCAGTCCAGTCCAGTCCAGTCCAGTCCAGTCCAGTCCAGTCCAGTCCAGTCCAGTCCAGGCCAGTCCAGTCCAGTCCAGTCCAGTCCAGTCCAGTCCATTTTTACTTTACTAGCCTTTCTAAGAAAGATGAACCATCACCGTCAAAACAATTTTCTCGGAATTAAGACAATAGAGCATTAAGTACCACCACAAACGCCATGTGTCCGTGCAAAAATCTTTAAATTAGTTATGAACTCCAAGTCGTGAAGACTCCATTCACCCATTCAATGGTTTAAGCAACGAGAGCTAACTTTATCCTTCTAAAATTGAGGAGAGCGCGCTCTTGGGCGCGTGGACTGCAGGTAAGGACAGACATTTTACTGCTTTATTTCCTTATGCCGCTTGGAATGTTTGCAAAGCGATCCGTAGTTTAATATGTAAATCGAGCAGGGAGTTACTCACAGGAGCTGTTTCTTTAAAAACATATATAGAATCTTGCAAAGTGGTGCAAAGCGAAGATGTTACTTCCTTCTCGATAAAGATTGCAATTGATAATAATAATTTTACAATTTTTAACTTCGCTTGCATTCTCGTTGATTTGAGATGCAGAGTAACATCGATCGAAAATCTTTACTAGTTGGCCCTTTCTACTTCCTTCTTTACCTTTACCGTTTGCTTCTGACTGAAAAACATGGGCAGCTCAGCAGATGCAATGTCATCCCTCGACAAGTTCACGGATTCAATTCTATACTTTGCGCTAAGGCAGTGAAATGCTAATTGCAAACTTGAGGAAGCAAACTGAAAAGGAAAAAGCGATTCTAAGCTGCAATCGAAGAGTATATATAGACATGATGTAAATAAACGGACATTTGACATAAATTTGGGTGGAATTGTGAACACATTATTCAAGTTGCAATCGCTGGGAGAAGGCATTCACGCAACACTGAGAATTCCTAGTAGCAAGTCAAGGCCTGTACTCAGTAACATGATAGTCCGATAGTTTGAATTTGTATGACTTGAGAGAATGAAGAGTACTATATAACAACTCTGAGAGAGGTTTAGTGTTAACACGGCGAAAAAGAACCTATTTGTGCAACATAAAACAGTTTATTTCCGCATTTCGCACATACCAGTTGGCAAATTATTTCCATGACATTTCTCTCTGACTTCGTTCACATTTTGCGATTGCAAGATGACATGTCGCTTGGCAAAGCTGACACATTAAAAAATGCTATTTCAACCAAAAGCGAGCAAGCCTAATGATCGCTGAACCAAGGTTGTAGGAAACTAGGAAAACTAGGAAAATTATAAATTAGATTGCTAGACTGATGACTTTACACACTTCATGAATGACGCGTGTACATATCTCGCTCCAATGCGGTTACGACTGCGAGTTCAGAGAAGCTAAGAAACATTGTTGCGCGTTTTAATGAATAAATCCACTTCTAGTGGATTCATTAACACCTCTGTAAAATACTTACTAAGAATACTTGTTCGTTGGCCGCTCCTCGTAGTTTAGTTCAAGAAGACAGTTAAATATTTATCAAAGAAAACATAAATTTAAGAAGAGATAAAAGTTTATTTCAGAAAGATTTTGGTAAGTAAGCTAACGTGCGATCGTTTGTAATACTGATATGGTGTGCTATTTCGGATAAGGGAAAACGAAATCAGAACCTCTAAGGAGTTTAAAAGCGGGAAGCATTTCTCTGGCTACATGACGTATTTATAATGAATTTAATGTTTCATCACTCAGCACCATGCCCTCGCGGACAGGGCAAGGAAAGGAACTGGACAAAAACAAAAAGAATGAGGACGGTGGATTCAAAGGTAACCGAAATTTGTAACATTTTATAACATTTCAAGTGTTATGTTTTACCGAGACCGCTTTCCTATTATCGCAACAACATTATTTTAATCTGTTTACTTCCTTGAAAATAACTAAAGAGATATGCCTACATGTAATCTTCAGATTAAAAAAAATCATTTTGCTATAACCATTTCGAAAAAAGGTGCCGTTGAAACACAAGATTTAAAAATACCATTCCACTTTCTACCTAATCTTACTGGATTTAAAGTGTTCGTTTCACCTACAGTAGTGGACAAAAGTCCCGGGACACTAAGGTAATGCCACAAATTATCTGTGTTTTGAGACTGAAGTTTGAAAAAGCACTGCTATTCTTTTAAAAATGCGTTGCTGTGTCCCCTCTCCCCACCTAATGCAATGCCGAAACTCAGGGGATAGTACAAGTACTTGTGTTCAATAGTGTCGGTGGGGTGGGGGGAGGGGTTGGGCAGGTGTAGTTGCATTTGCACGCCACTGTTTGTTTGGCGTGAGTGAAAAAGCGCAACAAGTGCAAATTTGTCCGAAGACTTTTGTTCATGATTGTAGGTACAAGACCTTTCGCATCCATGCAATAATCGCTAAGGCATCAAATTTTCTGTGAACATGGCTTGAATTAACTCCTTAGGGAGCTCTCAACTACAGCAAGATCGCGAATTTGGAATAGCTTCTGACACTTTCTTAGGACCTGTTTACAAGGAGAGAGGGTTACCCCAGCAAGCGTGTTACCCTGGCAAGCAGGTTACCCTAGCACTCACACATTTCCTCTTTTTTTCTTCGTCCTGTTTACAAGGCAGATAGGGTTACCCGGGTAGGCGGGTTACCCTATCTGCGTGCTAGAGTTACCCTTTCGGGCGGGTTAACCTTTTTCCCTTGTAAACACTCCAGGTAGGGTTAACCCGCCTACCCTACTTTAATTGTTTCCAGACCCTTTGAGTGTAACCGCGCATTAAGTTGTCCCGGGTTGTGGGGTTACCCTACCTGTGAAATTTTGCTTGTAAACCCGGGCTATCTGTTGCCCTCCAGCTAGGGTTAACCCACTTGCTAGGGTAACCCTCCCTCCTTGTAAACAGGCCCTTAAACATCTTGCCACACGGTTGCAAAATTTTGACAGGTCGATTTTTTCCTCTAGTTTCCTCTTTTTTTAGTTTTGTTTCCTTTCCTAATTTGAACGTTTCTGATTGATTTGCCACACGTCTTATAGCATCTTCTTCCTTTTAGTTACTAAATTGGACTTTGTTTCACATGTTTAGATTCTGGAGAAACATCTCGACCCAAGGAGGGAAAATTACAAGGACAAGCAGCAACTGAAAGGAAAGGAACCCAGAGTTCGAAATCAACAGGCGCTTGTGGAACGTCTGCTGACGAAACACCAAGTCAACGCAACTCAGACGGTAGGCAAATCACCAACTACAAGAGGTCTCACCGTTTTGTGGAAAAGGGTTAGGGGGGCCAGAATGAGAGTAACCATAAACTGTAAAATTCAGCCGTTAACCCGTTATTTTAAGTCGTCGAATTGTCTCATACAAGAGACCATGATCTGTCTCAGATGAGGATCTACTTTTTTAACAGCTTGTATTTTTTTTAAACCGTATGCAGCATCATACATGTGCAGGTCCGCAAAAAGCAGTAACTTCATTGTCTCGAGTTTCTGTTTTGTCTGAATGTCTAAAAATATAGTCCATACATGACTTTACTCAAGCCAAAAATGTAGACGTTTATGGTTATAAACTGGAAGAATACGTTCATAGCTTGAAAGTACCTGAAAAAATTGCTTTGCATCTGCCAAGATAGCTTTCTCTGAAGTAGAAATTGCTTTCTTCAGCAAAGACATCCTCGTTTTCACCTCATTGTCTTTAAGATAGGATTGGAGAGGGAAGCGACGGGAAGGCACAAAAGTAAAACTACAAGCTTCAACAAACGAAAAAGGAAAGGTTAATCCAGGCAAGCCCAATATCAACATGCAAATTCTTACTACTGGTTTCCATACATTTTCTGTATTATTTATTGAGAGAATTTGACACATAAACCAATTCCACTGCTGACCAGATCTTATATTCTCTAACGCCGAATATATGATTTTTGTGCGGATGTTAAAAAGAGAAATTAATACTGATTACTAGCTCTTATTATATTGTCAGCCTACACTTTCCATCAAGCAACTGCACACGTGGGCTCGATTACCAGGCGCTGTTCGAGAAAGGAGCCCGCGTTCCTCCCCGACGTCTCTTCTAGGGGAGGACCGTAGACCGGAAACGAGAGAGCGGTGGAAATCAAGCTTACTGTACACGCAGTTGTTTCCAAACACAACGGCACCTAGGCCAAGTACCTGAAATAATAGTCGCGCCTCGACCATTTCACTGGCCAGACAGAATGACATCACTATTGTAAAACCCTTGATTATGGAAACTACCTCAACACAAACCTTTTCTTCCAGATCTTGGAGCAAAGATGGAAACAAACAAAGGAGGAAAGAAAAGGACCAGGAGACCAAAACATCGATCTTCACAATCTTCAGATTCACAGGGAGCAGCTGGACCCTCTACAAGTGGACCCAATTCAGAAGCCGGTACGTAGAAAACTTATCACAATGTAATTAAAAAGGTAATGGCTGTCTTCAAGTCTAGATGGCTCATCAGGCCTGTTATTAACTTCGATTTCGATAGAATTTAGCAGAAGAAATATTGATACTCTCGTAGATAGGGTGCAAGACGACACAGAGTAACCCTAGCATTAGGTTCCCCACGCAATTTGCCGGAACCCATTTATACTACTAGGTGGAGAAAGCCAGATTGGGAATAAAGGCCCTTCACTAAGAACAACGACACAACAGCCCTGGTCAGCACTGAATGCAGACACCTTGATCTGAAATTCAAGTTGACGCGGATAATGTTGGATAAACAAATTTAAGTTTTCGCGTACCGGATCACGAGAAGGCGACAAAGGCAAACGCATTCCGTCATCAACTGGCAAAGGTAAAACTTCAGGTGAGTACAATAACAGACAAAGGGTGCTAGTTCGAAAGTTTGAACTACTTTACAACTATTACGTTAAATTGGTTATCTCCTATGACACAGGTAAAAACCAAGACCATCGACCAAGAAAGCCTTATCCAAAGAACAGAAATGCCAAATCAGCAACGCAGCACGAGACACAGCCTCCCGCGGGTAGAGCACAGAACGGCGGTCAAAAGAAATCATTTCCCAGTAAAGGTAACACTCTGGATCTTAAGACCTTGAAAGAAAAGGATTGGATTGAGGTGGTCCACAAATTAAACGATAGTATGGCTGGACTTAAGTTCGTTCTAAGATCAGAAGAGGAACAGCACAACACTGAGGACTTTATCTTCGACCTTACTTGTACACTAGCAATTGTCTGCGATGCGCCAGCTGGTGAAAACCCGAATAAGATTCTAGCTGCGCTTAAAGGTTCAGCCTTTTTTAGTTCCAAAATTCCATACTTACTGGATCGTGTTCAGAAAGGGAAAACGTCAATAACTGATCCCCAGTCTCAAAGAAGACTCGTAGAATCCCTAATCAAAGTATTCAATAAGTATCTGATGCACTTACCGAGTTCATATGCGGACCCGCCTTACGATCCGCTCAGAGAAACCTTGGATCAGTCAAACATTGACGGAAAAGATGAGCTGAAGAAACAATTAGATGATTTCAAACAAAGAAGAGATGACATCATCAAGGCCGAAAGACAAAAGCATGGAAGACGTTACGCCAACAAGATGGGTCAAAAGCCACCAAATGATTTTAGAGACATCCCCATCTGTCCAACGAACAAAGAAATCAAGTCTCAAGAACGACCCTTTCTGCGAAAGAACATTAAAAAAGGACGTTACCAAGATGTCGAACATTACCTTGATGTGCAGTTCCGATTGCTTCGAGAGGATTTCCTCGAGCCATTAAGAGAAGGTATCTATGAAATTACGCACAACATTCCAAGAGGACAACGTAATCAGATGATGAAATGCTACCAAGGGGTGCGCATTGTTGGCAAGGAATTTACTTTGTCTGGAGTGAATCACAAGGTTCAATTTGATGTTTCCAAATTCGGCATGACAAACTGGGCGCAGTCCAAAAGGCTTATTTTTGGTTCATTCCTTTGCCTTTCTAAAGATAACTTCGAAACAATGCTTTTTGCTACGGTTGCTAATCGAGACCCAAGGGACCTGTCGAAAGGCAGATTTCACATTCGATTCATTGAGGAACAAAATATTGTTGATATCGAGAAGCGCCAACAAGAATACCAGATGGTTGAGTCACCAGCCTATTATGAAGCCTATCGTCACGTACTTAAAGGACTCAAGGGGTTGAACGACGACACCATGCCTTTCACTAAGTACTTGGTTGAATGTAGTGCCGAAGTAGACCCTCCAGAGTATCTACGACGCGAGGATGACCAAGATCCTGTATGTTATAATCTCAGCAAGGCCCTTGGTGTACCAAATTTACCAAAAGCAAAGAAGGTACCTGTTCTCGACTCTGAGGCTTGGCCATCGGTCCAGGCACTTCACCTGAACCATTCACAACTTGAGGCATTACGAACAGCGGTTACAACTGAGTTCGCTGTCATCCAAGGCCCCCCCGGGACAGGAAAGACGTACGTTGGGGCTAAAATTGTGCGATGTTTGCTCGAGAATCGCATCCAGTGGGATCCGGACAAAACATCTCCAATGTTGATGGTGTGCTACACAAATCACGCTCTGGATCAGTTCCTGGAAAAGGTGTTGGAATTCCTGCCAAAGAGAGAGATCATTCGGGTAGGAGGAAGATGCAAAAGCGAGCAACTGGAAGAGTGTAATTTAAAGCTCTTTACGAAGAGGCAAAGGAACTATTACCAGCGTGCGTTAATACAAAGGAAGATTAAGGAAAATGAAGCGGAACTAGACGTGTACAAAGCCGGTCTTGCCAAAGCAGCCGATGAGGTGTTAGAATTTAGACATTTGGAAGGCTCCATGACTACGGAACAGGCAGATCAACTCTACGACGCAGTATTTCCACCTAAAGTAATAGCCAAATGTCGAAAGACCTCTAACACTTTCAAATTATGGCTGAGCGACAACGAGCAGTTGAATCATCTGAACCAACGCCAGAACGTATCGGAGGAAAGCGAGGTAGATGAAAACCAAGATGGCTCTATCCTTTCCCAAGACATCCCAGGTGAAGTAATTGACGATTTTTACCTTGGTCCTGGTCCAGCATTTGAGTCACGAATGACTAATGCTCATTCTGAAGGCGACGTATTAGGTTCTGAGGAACTGTCTGAGGACAGCCCCAAAGAGAGTACAACGAAAATAATTCCAACAGCGGATACGAAAGCGATGCCCATTTTTAAATCCGACCAAAGCCAATCCAGAAACTCCAAGGTTGGTAATTCTTTAATTCAGAACGAGTTGTCCGTGGATTGGGCTCAAAAGGATCCGGCGGAAGGTTCATCAAAGAGCCAGACATTACTAGATGACCAACGTTTATCAGTCTCTCTTCAGACGAGTGACGCCCCAATTGCTGCAGTTACCCAAGGCCTTGAGGAGCGAAGTCAATTGTCAGACCACCTTATTAATAGGGAAGCTGTTGAACTGACAATTACAGTGGAAGACGAGGCTACGCGGATACATAATGAAAGATGTATTGAGGGCGACGAAGAATATACGTTAGCAATATCGCATCAATCACTTGAAGAAGACGACTCGGAAAGGGAAAGAATAGAAGAGACCCAGGAAGAAATGGAAGTTACCTACGAAACAGAATCAAATCCATTTGTCTGGCGATTGGGCAACAGAGGCAGTGAACTGATTGACTCTGACAAACCAAGGAAAATTACGACTGACGCTCGAACAAAGGAAGAAACCGAAGCCAACGAAGAAGATTCAAATCCATTTGTCTGGCGACTGGCCAACAGAGGCAGTGAACTGATTGACTCTGACCAACCAAGGAAAATTACGACTGACGCTCGAACAAAGAAAGAAACTGAAGCCAACGAAGAAGATTCGAATCCATTTGTCTGGCGACTGGCCAACAGAGGCAGTGAAGTGACTGACTCTAACCAACCAAGGAAAATTACGACTGACGCTCGAACAAAGAAAGAAACAGAAGCTAACGAAGAAGATTCAAATCCGTTTGTTTGGCAAGCAGCCAGTAGAGGCAGAAAACTGATTGACTCTGAAAATAGCCAAAGGGAAGCTACGACTGAAGCTCAAACAAAGCAAGAAACAGAAACTAACGAAGAAGATTCAAATCCATTTGTCTGGCAAGTGGCCAGTAGAGGCAGAAAACTGATTGACTCTAAAAATAGCCAAAGGGAAGCTACGACTGAAGCTCGAACAAAGCAAGAATCAGAAACTACTGATTCAAATCCATTTGTCTGGCTAGAGGCCAGCAGAGGCGGTGAAACTCGACCAACGTTACATGACGAGATCAATCTCACAGGGGATGTAACCAATCTAAAGACGCAGTTGCAAAAGTTAACAATGATGTCCGACAACGAAGCAACAAGAGTGACAGACATCTGGGAGTTATCAGCAGCGGATCGTCTCCGATTATACCTTTACTGGGTGGAATGCTATCGTGAACGCAAAAGAATTGAGATCCAACGAGTGGAACAAAAACATGGAGAGCTTTGTGCTAAATTGGAAGAGGCTAATGCTGAAGAGGAGGAAGTGGTCATACGCAGAGCAACAGTCGTTGGGATGACAACCAGTGGTGCTGCCAGATACCATTCAATGCTTCAGAGAATATCTCCCAAAATCGTCATCATAGAGGAGGCTGCTGAGGTTCTTGAAGCCCATATCATTACTTCTCTTTCACGAAACACAAAACATACCATTCTCATTGGAGACCATAAACAGCTTCGCCCGAAAGCAACAGTTTATGAATTGGCCCAGAAATACAATCTGGAGATCTCGCTGTTCGAGCGAATGGTGTTAAACAGCATGGACTGCAAACGCCTTTCCACTCAGCACCGCATGCGTCCTGAGATTGCTGCCCTGACTAAAAGAATTTACGAACATGAGATCGTGGACCACGAGTCTGTGTGCACATTTGAGGACATCTCAGGACTAAAGCACAATATGTTCTTTATTGACCACCACCAGCCTGAAGTCCTAGTTGGCGGTATGCAAAGCTACTCCAATCCTCACGAGGCTGGCTTCCTCGTGGCTCTCTGTCGTTACCTACTGCTGCAAGGTTACAAGCGAGAGCAAATCACAATTCTTACCATGTACACGGGCCAGCTTTTAGAGTTAAAGAACAGAATGCCAAGAAGTGAATTTGAGGGGATTAAAGTGTGTGTTGTCGACAACTTTCAGGGTGAAGAAAACGACATCATACTCCTCTCGTTGGTACGAAGCTCCAAAATAGGATTCTTGAAGGAGTCAAACAGAATATGCGTTGCGTTATCGCGAGCTCGTCAAGGATTTTATTGCATCGGCAACTTTACCCTTCTCAAAAGCCAGTGTATGCTCTGGAAGGAAATATGCGACGATTTACAAACAAAGAATGCAATCGGTCACGTTCTAACACTGGTTTGCAAGAGGCACAACAATGCCAACGAAGTAAAAAATTCGAGTGACATCCAAAACTTTCCCCTGGGTGGTTGTGGCAAACTCTGTGGAGTACGTCTTGAATGTGGTCATGCCTGCGACAAGGACTGTCATCCTACAGATGAATTTCATGAACCTGGGCGATGTCCAAAGGTGTGTTGGAAAAGCTGCCCCAACGACCATCATTGTCAAAGGCTCTGTCATCATCCATCTGAATGCTTCTGTGCACGTCCTATGGTGAAGATTATTCCTCGATGTGGCCACGAACAAACAGTACGGTGTTGTATTGAACCCGAAGATTTTGTATGTCAAGTCAAATGCGAGAAAACTCTCAACTGTGGCCACCAATGTAAAAACGTCTGTGGTAGCCCGTGCACAACACGTTGCAATGTTGAATGTAATAAAACTCTTCCATGTGGACATGAAAAGATTATGCCGTGTTTCAAAGACCCCATAATCTACAACCATTGCAAAAGCGATTGCAACAAAGAACTGGAATGTGGCCACCCTTGTTCCAGGAAATGCAAAGAACGATGTCACTGTAACACTACAATAGAAGTTGACCTGCCATGCAAGCATCAAAAGCGTGTTTTGTGTCCCCAAAAGAACCAACCTCTCCTTTGCTTTGAAGAATGCAGGCGAGGGTTGAAATGTGGACACGAGTGTCCTGGTCTTTGTCATGAAGATTGTAACGGGTTCCGGTGCGAAATTTTGGTTGGAAAGATTCTTCCATGTGATCACGAACAAATCCTTCCCTGCCACTTTGACCCACGCAACATCAGCTGTCACGAAATGTGTCAAAAGAAATGTAACCGAGGTCATCCCTGCCAACAACGGTGCCACTATGGTTTTCCATGTAAAGACTGTAAAGTGATGGTTAACATGACAATTCCCTCGTGTAACCACGACATTGAGATGCCCTGTTACTTGGATCCAGCTGCACTACAATGTAGAAAGCCATGCGAACGAGTTAGGACCTGTGGACACCCTTGTCGAGATGTTTGTAGTAAGAACTGTGACGCTAGACCATGTATGAAGTTGGTAACGAGAACGTTGCGTTGTGGACATACAGTAAGTCTAGCCTGTAACAAAAACCTTCAAACGTACAAATGTAAGGCAAAAGTTGTGGTCGATCTCTCATGTGGACACAAGAAGCCAATGGACTGCTATGTTAAAGAAGCTGGCCTACAGAACGTGAAATGCGATGAGAAAGTAGATAAAGAACTGCCTTGCAAGCATAAAGCTATTCTTCAGTGTCACACAAATATTGAAGACTACAAGTGTATGAAAAAAGTCGATGTCACAATGACGTGTGGACACACAAAGTCGGTCACCTGCTCGGCTGAAAAGGCTGGAAGATTACCCCCTTGCATGGTTATGAGAACTCGCAAGTTGTCCTGTGAACACGAGGTAACTATTCCCTGTTGTGAATTTGGCGAAGATCGCAAGTGCCAAGAGAAAGTTGACATCACAATGTCCTGTGGACACAAAAGGCTCGTTGAATGTTCAAAAACGAAGAACGTATTAGAAGATGTGAAATGCGATGAAGTGGTCAAGAAAAAACTACGCTGTGGCCATGCGAAAGAGATGCAATGTTCCGTGAAACCAGAAGACATTTTTTGCGACGCCCCTTGTGAACGACATCTTTCCTGTAAGCATCCTTGCCGAGGACGATGCAGTGACGACTGTAGTAAAGTGCAATGCGCAGAAAGGGTGGAAAAGAATTTGTCCTGCGGACACCATAAAATCAGTTGTCTTTGTCCTGACGACGTTTCTCAAATTATTTGTCCAAACAAATGCATACGAAAGTTGTCATGTGGCCACGTTTGTACTGGAAAATGCTCTGAAAAGTGCAGTGATTACCAGTGCGAAGAGATGGTGATGAAGAAACTTAACTGCCCAGGGAAACATCATCTCCGAATGCTATGTACTGGAAACCCAACAACCACAATGTGTTTGCAGAGCTGCAGGAAAACGCTAGACTGTGGTCACCCTTGTGAGGGGTTTTGTGGTCAACCATGCGGAACTGTGAAATGCAGGCGGAAGATAAAAATGACGTTTCCTTGTGGCCACAAAAAAACGCTTCCGTGTTTTCTGAGAAAAACAGCTATTTGTAAAGCACCTTGTCTGCGGCCGAAGAGCTCATGCGGACATCTTTGCAAGGGATGGTGTGGGGAACCTTGCTATAAGTATCCTTGCAACAAACCTGTGACCAGAACTCTACGATGTGGTCACAAGATTGAAATGCGCTGCTGTCACAATCCGGAATATGTAAGGTGCCCTGCAGTATGTGGAGCAAAGCTGCAATGTGGTCATCAGTGTTCTGGGACATGTGGCGATTGTCGGCAAAGGAAATCGCACAAAATTTGCCAAAATCCGTGCCGTCGTATTCTCGTTTGCTTGCACCGTTGCAGAGCAACATGCTGTGAGCCTTGCCCTCCATGTGTCAGTAGGTGCAGCCGTAGGTGCCCTCATGAAAAGTGTAAGGAACACTGCTCAAAACCATGCAATCCATGTGGACAGCCTTGTACATGGAGTTGTCCTCATTACCAGTGCAACAATCTTTGTGGTGAAGAGTGCGACCGCCCTCGATGCGACGCTCCCTGTCCTAAAAAGCTTCCGGCTTGCGGCCACCAGTGTATTGGCTTGTGCGGAGAAACCTGTCCCACTGCGTGTGCAATCTGTCACGCTGAAAAGCTATCTTCTGTGCTCAGGGATGGACGTGTTAACAAAACGGAACCCACAAGATGTCTGCAACTTTTCGACTGTGGTCACATCATAACAGTTAAAAGTATGGACGAGTGGATGTTGCGTCAACAGAGTAGTGACGTGCAACTCATGCGTTGTCCAAGATGTTCTACACCAATTACATTCAGTTATCGTTATGGAAATCTCGTCAAAAGGACATTGAAGAACGTGGATCATGTCAAAGTACAAGTACACGAGCTTGCAGTTGAAGTTTCCAACTCTGTAAATCTCTTAGGAAAGGATCTAAGGCACCTAAAGTTTGATGTGAAGAAGCTGAAGTTTCCGCAAACAGTTCTTCGCGTTATGCAGTTTTTTCCACGTGATGTACGAATGGATGAGAGCACGATTCTGTTTCTTTTCATAGCTAAGAATCACTTGACGATTCTTAAGAAAGCACAAGCGCCACAGCAGCTTCTAGCAAACGTGCACTCAGCCCAAGGTATCTCCACACAGCAAGGGAACGTGGAGCAACTCGAGAACATTACCACGAAAGCGCTCGAAAATATCAAAGTATACCTTGAGCAACCTCAACTCAATTTGAAAACTCTTAGTCAGGTGCACGAACATACAAGGAAGTTCTTTCTTTTCAGTCATGTGCTAGAGGCACAAATTGAAGCTGCAAAACACCAAATCCCTTTTTCAAGAACAGGTAACACTCGGCTAAAGTCGGCTTGCGATCGGTTTGCAGTGTTTTTTAAGGGTAACGATCGTGCTCTAGATCTTGAATGGCTGAGAGAAACAGTCCACTTACTAAGAACGGAGCTGCAACTTCCACCCTTACCGCCCGAGGAAGCAGAAGACTTCGGCAATTTCCCAGGGTACCAAAACGGTGTCTGGAAATCATGCGACCAAGGCCATGTTTATTTCACGGGATGGATAGTGCGAGGTGGCGACGACATTCCGGTGGGAAGCGAAGGCTGTAGTCGGTGTAGAGCAAGAAAGTAGGGCTATTGAGATGTCTATTGAGAGTGACTGATACGTGAACAAGAGTTCACTGGAAGGCGAAACAATGAAACATGCTATACAATTGATCAGAGGGGTGAGGCGGAAGGTTTGAGAAGAAAAGGCAATACTATTCAGAAAGATTTTGAAAATTAGCCGACATAAATCAAGTGTCCCCTAAGGAACCATTTAGTGGAACAAGAACCGGTTAAAATAAGAAAAATAGAACCGATTAAAATAAGATTCATTCATTCATGAGTAGGATCTTAGGATGTAGAACGTCAGTGATTTTACATCGTGTTTGGCCGTGTGCGAAGGTTAACAGTCCTATAGAAGAATGCAAAATGAAACGTTACCGAAAACCACAATGTGGAATGCCATAAAGCGACCTGTCCTGGACATGTCCGAAACGAAACCGAGCCTGGATGCTTGTCTGCTGGCTTGCTTCCGTCTTCAGCTCCTCAAAGAGAAAAGGTTTGTGAAGATGGGCCACAAGTTTCAAGCAAATTTAACTCGATGAACAAGAAAGTCCAAAATGTTCGACATGTGTTTAAATCTCATGCAGTATAGTAGAAAGACCACCAGTTATGCAGAGCGAGTGAATCTATAAACATGTAATGACAATAGATCATTATATTTTCTCTTTTATTGGAATAACAAGTAGGCTAGGCATGGTCATGAAAATCTTGGATTCTTTGATGATATCAATTTTTTGTAAAGCAGGAGAAGGATCTCGAACTAAAGAGTATATGCATGGTGTGTAAAAGAAAGGTTTCGTATAATTCCAGTTTCTTGTACCAAATTAGTGAAAACCTTATTTCAATGAGCGTACGCCAGGGATACAGTTGTTGAAGAAAATAATGGCGTTTATTTAGGTTTATTGGTTTTTTTTGCATCTTAGAAAAAGCAAACTTGATTGTTTCGAACCATTGATTTAATGATCATTGTGGATATCATAAAACCTTTTTAACAGAAAACGTGAAATAGCTCCCTTAAAAAGAATACATATGAGAACAACGACGCATCTACTCAGATGTTGAAAGACACAGAAGGGAGCTTGTTCCTGTGCATAAGCAATGACGACGGCGACCCCGAGGATAACGCCTTTTACCTTCGAATTTCGCAGTTGCCTACATCTGTTCAGTGCACCTTTTGGTCTCAGAACTCGCGCAAGCTAAATCTGTAACGCCAGTGTTCAATTCCAAATGAAAATACGAAAAATTAGCCGACGTCGTTTGCGTTCTCCATAGTCATTTCACGTTGTAGTTGTGCAGAGGACGGCAAAGAAATGTACAAAGATTTATAACGCACGTGCACAGCCATTGTTCTACTCATAAATCTTTTGTTTGGTGGTGCACTCGGTGCCGATGCCGTCGTGGTTTGCTTAAGGATTGTCCAAACGGGAAATGTTTGGCGACCAAACACCATCAAACATTGTTTGGTGACCAAACATTTTACCCTTTGGCCACCTTGTTTGGTGCTGTTTGATCGTGCTTGATCGTGTTTGATCGTGTTTGGTCGTGTTTGATAAAATTTGAAGGCCATCAAACATTCGATCAAACAACTTAAAACATTTCTTTTGTTCTCGTGTTTGATGGGCGATGTTTTGTGCGTTTGCACAGCCGTATCAAACATGTTTGGCGCGGGCATGCGTACCACGCTTGCTCAGCGGCTTGTATCCATTATTTGATCTGTGTTTGATCAAACATGTTTTAACCGTTTGGCCACTCACATCAACATCAGCATGTTTGGTCACCAAACAATGTTTGATGATGTTTGGTCGCCAAACATTTCCCGTTTGGACAGGCCTTTAAGTTCTCTAATTACTATTTTTAAGAGATACATCAGTGCAAATTTCATGAATCTTTCCCCTACCGTAGGTATAAGTTATGTTACTGACAATTTCCTTGAACTTATACGTATTATCGACTACAAAGCAGTTAGTGCATGCCGCGTTAGCATTTATAACTGTTACTTGGGTTCGCGTCTGTGTAGGCAAATCGCAGTTGATAGTAAGAAATAAGCTAAGAGTTTTATTAATTTTGAACACCAATATTACTACATTTGACGAAAGGCAAATATCTGCCTATTGTATAACAACGTAATTTAGCATTAAAGAAGATTACATTATTTGAAAGAACGTTATTTACTTTCGCAGGCAAGCAGGCAACCTCAGAGTTTCTAAAAAAAAAAGACTGGAGTAGTTCTCGAAGTGCCCAATCTTATCTACCAATCAGACAACTTAACCAGCACTCCTGAGCACTCTCAAGCACATCCAAAGTTGTCAGATCAGCTGCAAAGAACTTAGGTTTAGTATATAACATTTGATGCATGAAAACGAGTTTGATTAGCATGGACATAAAGGTGTAAAGGCATCTGCTAAAGGAATGTTTTCAGTCCAAGCACAAAGTACCTCGGAAATGACCTATTGGATTTGAAAGTCACAGGCAGACAACATTAGGAGATACAGACCACCAATTACTAATTGGCCATTCAACCACCCTTTCATTGTGATGTAGAGCTAACTTCTCCCAACAATATGAATGCATTGCCAAGTAGCCGGATAGCGAGAATAAAAATAATATCATCACATGATGGAAATTATCATGAATTCTCACCAGCGGCATTAAACGAATTATAAGACGGTCAGTAAGGAGAATTAACATTTAGAGATTGGAAAATGGTTACAATTCAAGACCAGACGCGGGCTTCGTGCTTCAGGTGCAGTTGACCACCTGGAAAGTTCTTGCTGGCGTTTCAAAGTGGTCGAGAGGCGAACTACACCGTGTTAGAGCGTTTTTCAACTGAGTGTCGTAAAACAAAAGCCAATGTAATCACTTTAGCCAATCACAAAGGTCACAGACACTCCAGTGAACCAATCAAGACTCGAAGTAATTACACGTAGCTGACGCAAAGCGCGGGAAAACGTGTGAGTGAGTATCGGTTTGACTTGAGTTGAGTTTTTTTAAGCCAATCGTGTAGCGTAGCTGATGCAAAACCAATCACTTTTCGACAATCAAATTAAAATCGCTCTATCACTGGAAACAACCTAAAATATAACCTGCCAACATTCTCCTGAGTAGGGTGGGGGCGAAAACAATATATCCAACGCGCTCGGGCTACCCCGCTTGTCGTTTTTCGCCCTATACCACCTTACTAAGGAGATTGTTCACAGGCTAAATAAACAAACAAAGAACAAACCAATCTTGTCCTGTTACTATGCAGCGCTAGGAGGGATTCGTCCCCGAGACAGGTTCACTCGTGAAAACAATAAGAACGTATTTATTCCTGGGACAAATCTCTTGCACCGATTACAAAGGTAAAACACATTATGAGGAAATCAAATTATTTTGAAACTCACGGAATCGCTCGCTCCCGTGCACGTTTTGCGTGTTATAAACGTTTTTCTGCGCCTCGCGTTTAGATGTCCTTTCTTGTCTTCAATGAGAGAGCAGTGATAAGCGCACGATGACGCGTGGAACGAGTCTGCATAATTTATGCATGCCGATGTAAATCGCTGGTGCAAAGGAATGCCTGTTATGCCGCGACTCTTGCACATGCCACCGCGGTCAGATATGGTTGGCGAAATGGTGCAAAATTCACAAGGTTTATATTCATTCACATTTAATGTTGTTATTATTATTCACGAATATATTTATTCACATTCAACAACTAAATTTATATTCAAGAAATATACTAATTCACATTTAACGACGTATTTCGTATTCACGAATATATTTACTCACATTTACGGGATGTATTCATTCACATTCAACGGTTTATATTCATTCACATTCACGATCGAAATATTGGTTCAACATGGTGCAATATTCATTCAACATTTTCTGCGCAGCGTCTTCGCGCATCATTAGGTCCCAGCTCACGCTCTACAATTTCTGAACGCAATATGGCGGACGAAGGAAGCCTTATTATATGAAGGGGTAGAACAAAGACCAAAGACACCAAACACAAATGTTACATTGGCAGGAACTTTCGATCTCCTACAAGAGTGCGAAGGGGAATGGAACACCGCGGAAGTAGGATTGAGAGAGAACATCCAAATAAGGCTCGAGTGTAGCTCTCCAGCAATTACTACCTTTCGTCAGTATCATAGGGCAGCACTGAATGAAATACTGGGAAATATATGTCTTTTGCATGGAGAATGGATACGACACGACTCATCAAACTGCACAAACCTTGCAGTGTATTTTGTGACCAGCCCTGAGGTCTTCCGAACTCGATATTCAATATCGGAGGTAGTTCTTGGGGAGCAGAGATGGCGCAGTGGTGACCCTCGCCTCCCACCAGTTTGACCCGGCGATGAGTTTGTGGTTGGTTCTCGCCTTGCTCGAGGGTTTTATCCGGGTGCTCCGGTTTTCCTCCCCCCACAAAAAAACAGCATCTCCAAATCCCAATTCGACCAGGATAGAGGGTCTGAATGAAAGCCCGCTCTTCCTCTCTAAATATTTTAATTCTAATTTTTATTTTCCTTCTGCAACAAAGATCGTCGGGTTTCACGTGGACAAAGCTCAAATGCTTCTTGTTTCAAGGTGGACATTGAAACGTCGTATTGTGGAGTACGGGCTTCTCGATGATTTCGCATGAGCAACTAGACAATCTCGTAGAACGTTTCATGATGAGTGATCAGTCAACGGGATGGAAGAGGGAGAGTATTGGCCATGTTGACCCTGGAGACTTTAGAATCAGCTGGGCTGTCGTAAGACACCCTCACATTTTTCACCCCTATGACCACTTCGCACCCTTGATGGCCACTCAAACCTTTGCGTCGCTGAGGGAAACAAATCTAGGACAATGCTACAGTTCTGTTATTAGTAGAACATTTAAACAAAAAAACCACAACAACAACGCTAGTATAGTTTTTTTTTTTACATTGTTTTAGGAGTACCTTGTTAAAGATTAAAGGTTAATTAAAGGAAAATCATCAATACCCCCATGCATGACAGTAACCAGGCTATGGTGTCCGTCAATATGCCACAAGCTATTTGGAGCAGCCACAGAACACGCTCTCCTAGAAATTACGACAGCCCAACGGATTCTAGAGTTTCCAGGGTCAACGCGGTCAATACTCTCCCTGATTCTATCCCGTTGAACTCTGAGACCTATAATGATCGAAGATGTCCGGTCACCAAGGAATACCCGAGCAAAGTCCCATGATCACTCATAAAACGTTGTACGAGATTATCTACTTGCTCATCCGAAATCATCGAGCAGTCTGTCATCTCCTCTAGCCCATGTAATGTTTATGTTCAGTTGTGTATGTTTGGGGTCGTTTGTCTTTGTTCTACCCCTTCATATAATAAGGCTTCCTTCGTCCGCCATATTGCGTTCAGAAATTGTAGAGCGTGAGCTGGGACCTAATGATGCGCGAAGGCGGTGCGCAGAAAATGTTGAATGAATATTGCACCATGTTGAACCAATATTTCGATCGTGAATGTGAATGAATATAAACCGTTGAATGTGAATGAATACATCCCGTAAATGTGAGTAAATATATTCGTGAATACGAAATACGTCGTTAAATGTGAATTAGTATATTTCTTGAATATAAATTTAGTTGTTGAATGTGAATAAATATATTCGTGAATAATAATAACAACATTAAATGTGAATGAATATAAACCTTGTGAATTTTGCACCATTTCGCCAACCATAGTCAGAAGCAGCAAGGATTGTTTCAGGAGAGATTTATACTGCAATGTTGACACGAGAAGAGAATGCAAGACAAACCTGGTAGCGTCTGGCCACAGTCATAAGCCAAAGCAAGTACACTTTACCTGACCCGATGTTTGCATAAGTGGTAGCGAACAGATTCATATCATCAGGGCAGTACACAGGAGGTGGCAAATTTTGTCGAGCATGTGCAATGCCTGAAATTCCCGCGTGACTCTGGATTCAGTATCTTACAAGGTAATTCAATAGCTTTTTAGGGAAACATTTCATTTCAGACCTAATGATTTTAAACGAACCGACGAGTTTAAAATATAAAATAGACTTGATTACTGCGCTTATTTATGTCAGTAATATTTGCAATGGACGACGACTTTCAATTTCATCTTGACACTCCTACTGGACACAATTCAGCATACTGTGCGAATACATCCTCCTTTATGTGCCGGTGAAAAGCATAAAACAAGGCTTTACTCGCAGGGTTTAATTGACACAGCTGCAAAGAATACATTCTATTTCAGTGTCTCGGCGGGCCTCTATAATTTGAGCGCTATATCGTCAGTTCACAGCCAGGTCAAATACATAATTTACCTATGTTACGGGCAGACAAGATTTGCGCATTTTGCTAAGCTAAATACTGGATGTTTTACGGAGATATATGTAACTGTCAAATGAAGGAACTGCAGTAAATACTGGGCTGTTTTTCGTCCGTGGTGGAAGATTTCAACGGATTTTTTCTGTTCAAACTGGCGCTAATTTGAATTTTAGAAAGCCATTTGGTCACGCGTAGCTCCAGGCGTGGGTATTTTGCAGAACGCCGAATGCACAGTTTTCTTGCGGTTAGTTCATTCATGGTTGCTCGCGTTAGCTTTATTTGTTGGAAAGGGCTAAATACAAGATAATGCTGTCCTTTCCAACAAATAAAAACTAACCGCAAGCAAACATGAGTGGAACAAACTACATTTGCATTTGGCGTTCTGCGACATTCTTCACTTGGCGGTCGGTTTTTGCAAAATACCCCGGCCGTTCACCAACCGCTATTTCCCTTGGGCTTGAAATGTGACAACTGTAAATTCAGGATGGTGAAAAGAGACCCTGAGACTGAGAAATCCTTCAAGTTTTTCCCAAGAGTGTCGGAAATCATGTGCTGCAAACATTCATATTCTCAGGCATCGTTGCAGGAATTTCTAATAAAAGATCTAGACCTAAAATGAGTTGTTTTAGAAAAGGCCAAGCTGACTAGCTCTTTTGTCAACCCACAATCAATTATAACGAATCATTGACTCATTTGAAAGAGAAAATAGTATAAATTTAGGACCGTTATTGAACTAATTGCCTTGCAGCGGTTGCCGTTTCGTAAACAAGAATATTCCCGGAAGTGAAAGAAAGCGAAACAACACGATGCCAAAATATCGCACACGTGAATCTCGTTACTCGCGCGCCGTTTGTCGCAAACTACGACACCTGCACGCAAGAACACTTTTTAAAAAGTCTTTCAAACGAATTGTTTAATTCTTCTTTTGTAGATGATCAACGAGACAATAATAGAAGATGAAGATTTGCTATCGGCGTGGGTGATTCATTTTTCTCTCGCAGGATGTAGGACAAGTGTTTTGAGAGAAAAACTCAAGAACTGTTCCAACATACACTTCTGGGAGAGTATCTCGTTTGATGAAAGCCAGCAATTTAACTTTATCTACTTTTTGACGCAAATGTTCCTTTCTGAAGACATTGAAACGTTACGACGGATTATTCTAGAACCGGAAGAAGTTCATGAGCTAGTTCAACAGATGGCCTCCGTTCGCAAAAGTTTAAATGAATCTGGAGAGTTTAATGAAGCCAATTACCGAGCCGAAATTGACAGACAGCCGTTCATTCGATGTAGCTCTAATGACCAAAAATGCGTCTCTTTTGAGCTCTTGGTAACAGATCTGTTTGATCCAGATAACAATTTGCGGCGCCTTTTGAGAGATCTACAGGCTTCCATTAACACCAGAAATGTAGCTCGGGGAATTGAGGTGCGTGACAGTTCTTGTGTGACGTCACACAATGTCACAAAATGCACGAAGGATAAAGAGGATACAAAGGCACCATCTTCCCAGGGGTCAAAGCAAACACGGAGAAAAGGGACCAGAAACTGGAAGCCTACATTTGCAGAGGAAAATGCCCCTACGACCTTATCTTCATCCAAATCACCAATAAAAAGCACAGAAAAGAATCCATCGCAAATAACACAAAAGAAATCAAGAAAACGACGAATCAAATCAAGTGACAGAAAGTCCTTTCATGGGGAAAACAATAAAATGAGAAGAATAGAAACTTATTTTAAACCAATACCCAAGAAAATCCAAAGAAAATGTGGCAATATCCAAGATAAAAAAGCAAATGGGAGATCCAGTTCGAATAAGTTAGAAATTTATACTGTTGAGGATGACTCTGACATTTCAATCGAGCTCACGGGAAATGTGTTTCATAGAGATCATGCGAGAGTGGAAACACATGATTCTGTGGTTGATGAGCTGAATTCGTTAGGGATTGAAAGCCTTCAAGAAGATTGCATCACTTTAAGTGACAAAACAAGAAGGTCCATTACTACACCAATACAGGGGGAGGCATTGGACACAGACATTTGCGTGACAAAAGAGAAGTTGCCAGATTGTCATGCAACACTAGTCACTCAACTGTCTGCAGTGAAGGCTCAAAACGTGACTCCTATGGATTTAACTCTAGGTACACAAAATAATTGCATTGAAACTTACGACATAGAAACTGCAGCAAACAGGGATATAAGTGACAGTGAGAATAACACTAATTTGCACCATTATGATAAAAACATGTTTCAGTTAGATGCTATAACAAGAAAAATTATAAGAGATTGGTGTGGAGGGGACACTTTCTTAACACAAGAGAGTTTTGGAAGCTCTGGAGAGGTTATGGAGCAAGATAAAACTACTGACAAAGCCAGAGACAATGATGTTAATGAGCACCGTAATTGGAACAACAGTAATCATAAATTTGATGATGATGATGATGATGACGATGACTATGATGAAGACGGCGATGATAATGGTGTTATGAACGTAGACCTTTATCACAATGGACATAACAGGAATAATGATAAAAGTGATTCTAGTGATGAAAGTGATGATGATAGTGATGATGATGATGATGATGACATTGAAAGTGATGATGTTAATGATGAGGATTACGTGTATGATAGTGAGGATGAGTCTGATAGTGAAAGTGATTAGGATTACAACAAGAAATCAAATAAATTTAAACATATGGTAAGCCCAGGAAATGTTCAAAGAAAAAGGTTCCAAAGGAAAAAAAGGTGATAACGAAAGTAAAAACTAAGGTGAAAATATTTGAACAACCAGAGGAACCATATAAAAATAAACGATAAAGGAGAACACCCACAAGCAACAATACTTGCAAAACAAGGCAGTAAATAGAAAAGAGTGAACTTTAAAGAGAATGTAAAAGAAGATACATGTAAGAAGTCACCCAAACTTAAAATATGCCAACGAAAACAAGGGATGTTTTTCCCCATAATTATTACAACCTAGGCTGTCACAAACCCTTGTCATATCAGAACTTCCTTACACCAGCTTAGTTTTACTTCTCAAAATTGGTCACTACCTGGATTTAACAGTATCACTAGCACTTTAAATGAATCACAAGTTGTTGTGGTCAATTATTGTGACTGTCCTTATATCTAGTATACAAGGTTTTGAATAGGATATCTTCAAAATGTAGAGGCAAGTGCAACAAGAAACATTTCTTTTAATTCAAACCTTTGTCTCAATCTTGAAGCTTTCAAGTCTCACATGATGTCTTAAGGCATCACTTTTAGAAGATGACATTGAGTTGTGTTAGCACAATATGGAGACAATGCAGTAGTAACAAAATGTCACCCTTGGGCTTTCAGCATTGCCTTGCTTTCCTGATTTGACGCACAATCATTAAAACAGATCCTTCAGAGAAACTGAAAGCTGATAAAAACCTTTCTGTTTTGACCTGCTTCACAACACTACAAACAAGTATGACTTGATCTCGTTGCAGCTGAAGACGTCTAAACAGAGATACCATCAAACGTAAAACTCTTAATTGTGTGGATGCCTTGTAGGTGGAAACAGTTTTGTAGTTGTCAGAAGGCATGCACAAAGCTTGCTATATCTTTGAATACCAATCCATCATGTAATATATCTGATTGGGGGAAGGCAATAGTCCGACATGAAAGACAATCGTTTTTGCTCTTCTCATACCAACAATGCAGGCCTAATACATTTCTATACTCAAACATTGGGGGTTACATTGCCACCAAACATAAGCCTTTGTTATTTATTCTTTCTTGTCACGAAGGTGATCATCGGTTAAGGATGCACTGTTATAATGAATCAAAACCAATCCTGTGAGAATCAGAGATGTGCCTAACCACCATCTCGCAGACAATGCCTCGCCAAACAGCAAGCAACCCAACAGGGCCTGCAAGAAATAACCCTCGTTCAGTACGGAGCCTTTAAAGTACTTGACTGTCTAAGTTGCATCTTAAGCTTTAGAATTGCTAGCTTGCCGTACTATCATTAGAAGAGGTTGGCACTGGAGTGTTGGCATGTAAAGTCTAAGTTCCTGTGTGTGGCCACGTCATGTGTCTGACCTGGTTGATTGGTTACCGGAGATTGTTGTTCACGACAGATGAGATTACAGGGGTCTTAATTTTGAGTCACATTCTCTTCCTGGTGGTAGTTTCACAGGCTTATTATATGCCAAAAATACATAAAATGATTCAAAATGCTGTAGTTTGACGAAATTTCAGTGCATACATCTTAAAGTCTCAATACTATAAGTGATATAAGTTATACAAATGAACATGACTGTCTTTTCAGGCTGAGACTCAATAAGTACTCCTGCACTGTGAAACTGAATGTCCTAGTGTAATCCAACTCCCTACGGCACTGAAGACTAAATTTGCAGTAATTTTATTCAATTTGAATAATACAAAACAGCCTTGTTTTGTTGCTCCTGAATTCGCTGAAAAATTACAACAGCAGATCATTTCATCATGTGCGTGTGTACTGGAAGCAATTTTAATCACATGTTTTAAAATTCAAGAGATCATTATAATTAGATCACTTAGCAACAAAACAAAACAAAAGTCACAAGTTCAGTTTGTTGGTGTGACATTGTCAAGCAGTCACAGAGCTTTCTCCACAGTGTTTCATCTGAATGGCTGTCAGATGAACTGATCTTTTGCATTTGTAGTCAAACAAGTACAATTTGGTATACAACAAAGGTGGACGTATAACTTGATCCATCGATAGCTAACCGAGGCATTGCCCGAAATCAGGTGCGAGGGTTTTGCCCTTGGAAGTGTTTTCTTCCCATTGTCATATTATATAAAATTTACATATCTTTTATGGCTTGAACATTTTTATTTTCCAATGCCAATACAATTGCAAACCAAGGCAAACATTTTTAAAGGAAAGAATGATGCTCATTTTTTAATTTGGTCAATTTACAGAATCCAATTTTAGCTAATAGGAGGAACATATGCTTGCTATTTTCCAGTCTCCCACACTCAAATTCATCCAGAAAAAGCAAAGAAATGAAACACATTATGATTACGACCTTACCACTTTAGGAGAACTCAAGAGTGATTAGTTGATCGGATGAAAAAAATCACACATTTTATGTGAGCTTTAACTAAGATTTTTCCAAAAAATTATGGAACTTGTTCTCCATAATGAAGTCATCTTTGAAACTTTAGGAAGGCTTACAGTACTTATACTTAATTTTGTACTTACAGTGAAAATGAAGTTCGAGCCTGTATTTGTCACAGTTGCTGTAGCTGAAGTCGACGATCCTCTCAGAGACTTCACAAATAATGTCCACATCAATGCATTGAAAAAGAATACCAGAAGAAAGGAAAACATTCTTGCAAAAATAACAATCTGAAATGTCAGAAAATGCAATTTTAGTAGCTGAAACATAACATTTTAATCAACAAGCCAGCAATGCTGTGCCAAGTCCCACTGGTGGGCCCCATGTTTGGTCGCAGATGTCTTTGTTTTGCATGAGGATGAGCCCCAATCACAGGGAGGGACGAATCTTTAATCTTTAATCTTTAATAAGTATACTCCTGAAACAGTGGAACTATACTAGGAGTTGAAAATAACATAATAAAAGCACGTAATAAATAATGTTGGGTGATGGACAAAACACTGACCCCAAGTCCATGGACTACCATAATGGACTACCCTTAAATGGACTACCCTTAAAAATATTCCAAATGAGTACCATTTAGAGCTGTAAGCTGCTATACTTATTCTTGTTCTGGAACCACTGAACACAAAATAGACAAGTGGAACCCTATTGTTCAGTATTACCATGACTTAGGGGTATTGTTTACAATGTTCAAGGCTCAGGATAGTCTGCCTTAAAGGTTTTTTTCACTGGCTGAGTGAAACAAAATAAGTGAAAAATGGTTGTCAGCTTGATATGGCAACCAGCTGTGGTGCGTGAGAAAGCATGTTATTCTGGCACCTATAAATGAAATCATGTCTATTCTAAATATTGCTCTGCAATATACAAAGCTAGATCCAGTGCAAGGGCCAAAATTCCCCCTCCCCTTTTGAATGCCCCTTGGAAATTACTGGAAATTGCTTTTCCACTTAAGTTATTTAGTACCAGTGACCAGTGTTTTTCTCAAATGTGTTGTAAACATTTAGATTCAGGCTGTTTGCTCGCAACATTATTTTGGAACATTTTCAAGATGTTAATTTTGGTTACAGTATTTAAAGTAGGATCCTGATACTCATAACTACAGCTGAGCTGTTTGAGTGTATGCTTTTAAGACCATTTATGGACGTGCAAGCTAATTGTTTCTGCGCATCCTTACTGCGTACACAAATTCACACGCCACGTCATGCACAATTGCAAGAGCGCATGCTAAGTAATAAAATGAACAATAATAGGACAGATGGCCATTGCTATAGCTTAGCCTGGATTCAACGATCTTGGACGTTCCGTGACCCCTATTTTTCTTTTGATGGATCATTTTCTTTACCGATTTTCTGAGTTTAGTGAAAAAATGAAGAAAATCTGTCGACTAGAAGTTTGAATTTTTTGCAAAAATTATGCACCATTAAATTCCGTTTTTTTTTTTAGCTCTTTGTTTATCTGTGTGGCGGTTTCAAATGGCTCTTGAAGGGTTAAGTTTTGTGAAAACATTGGTAAAATTTGGAATTATTTACACAACAGACCCACTTCTACAAAATATGACTAAGATGGTTTGCTTCCGTTGACTCAGCTTCGATATCTTTACTTATCAACCCCTGTAGACCATGCTGAATTACGTGTGCCAATGTTTAAAAGTGAAAGTTGTTTTCCACACACTTTATCTCTGAAACGCAGTCGGTGACCTCCAATTTGTTTTGCATTTCTGACACAGGTAACTCATTATGTGACTGCAGTAAAAATCTAAAAAAAATCTATCGACTGGAAAATTTTCGCGCGAACGTCCTGTGTTCAGCATTTGTTTATTAAGTGCAATTATGGGATGTAAACATATGCGGAAGTTATGGGTATACCAGCAGCTTACAACATTAAATAGCACTCATTCGGAACACTATTTTCAGGGGTAGCCCATTTGGGTAGTCCATTAGGGCAGTCCATGGACTAGAGGTCAGTGTCCATCACTCGCAAAAACAGATTGCGTGGGATCCCGTTTGTTCTTGTACTCGCTGTCGCACTTTTTCACTTTAAAAGACTTCAAACCCTCTGTGTATGGATCCCCTTCTACCACAACTATTTTGCTGAGGTATGAACTTGCACAAGACATGTAAAACAGGGAAATAAACGTCTAAGCTTAACTTTATTTTATTTCAGAACTAACCGTGTGACAAAGCGGCGTAAGCGTGGAGCCGCCAAAAACACTTTGAAGTAAAAAGTCGCACCAAATCTTCCTTTGTAGATCCGGAGACATGGCTAATTTTGCGCAAGTAGACGCTAGAGCTGCACAAAATCCAGCAGAAACAGCATGAACAAATCCGAACATCTCGAGATGTTTTTTTCTTGGAGTTAAGGGCACCAGACACAATATCTCCCAGGCATTTACGCGCAGCCGAGTGGGATTGGGTACAGAGGCAAACAGAAAGAGAGAGTCGGGAATATAATGAAAGGGAAGAAAACATAGGAAATTGAACGGGAAGGTTATTTGTCCTATGGGCTACTTTTGCCATCACCAGCTTCTTTCAATTCATTTTTACCTTATTCAGGTCAAACACAGTAAAGTCCCCATACATTTTGCCCATAATGGAAATGTATATTTACAGTCCTATGCCACAGAAGAGATTTTTGCTAAGCACCCCCCCTCCCACCTCTGGAAATTCCAATCAAGCTTCATGCATTTCTTTAAATTTTTGGTCTTACAGACCCCTCCCACCACAGGAAACTCCAATCCATTCTGTTGGAAGAGTATATGGATACTTTCTGGAACTGCACAATTTTTCATTTTAATCTACAAAACTATTCTGTAAATTCCCCAGCACTGTTCTTGTTTTGAAATGCAGTTAAAAGGATTCACTGTCTTCTAAAGAGGTCTTGATTTGCAGCACAGTGCATTTTGATCAAAGGCACGTTTGAGTAGATACTGGCTACTCATAATCTTCAAGACCCCGTAATAATGTAGTATTATTATAAACAGCCAGCTGTACATAGATTTCAGTAGTATCCATAGATAGTGTTATACTAATTTAGTTTATTATGAAATTGCAAGAATGTGATACAATAATAATAATTAGTTTTCATAACAGATGGAATTTTTACACTTTGTGACCCAAGTGCTTCAGTTTCTGCAACGTAACCAGAAATTCACTGGTGCACAGAACCAGCAAAGCACTTGCACTCCACCGCAAACAAATGCATGAAAAGTCCTGCCAGATAAACACACTTAACAAACAATGACATATAAAAGACAAGTGCATTGTCATAGAAAGTAGTAGATATATATATCCCTAAACACTGTTATTCTTACAAGAGCTCAAGCATGTGAGTGAAGCATCTTAAAGGTCTACATTTTTCAGGAAATTTTTTGTCTCTGTAACCAGAGACCACAATGACATTAATATTGTTCATCTTTCTACCTACAGTAACAAGATGTCTAAATCTTGATGTGACCTACATATTGCCCCATGTAAAGGAATCCAAGAGTCTTGGATTCTGGACTCCGCAGCACTGGATTCCAGAATCCAACAACTGGATTGGCTGGATTCCATATTCTGTCTCTATGGATTCCTGATTTCAAGCGTTGTAAGGTTCCGGATTTCAAACCCTTTACATTGGATACAAATTATTTCTGTTCAGAATTTCATTCAATTCCAGTTTTCAGGACTTGCCAAAAATACATAACAAATTATAAAAGTTTCAGGTCAACTTGAAAAAAAATGGGAATAATAATCGTTCAGTTTTCACTCATGCAAAGCTGTATTAAAATACTTTTCCGAGTCAAGGAAGGAATGATCTCGATATCAGTTAAATTCTTGACTCACTGGGGTTGAGATTGTACTGTCTAGTACTTTCATAATAAATTCACTAAATTTTTCCAGACACTTTTTTGTACCATCTGTGCTCTAAAGAGTATTATTAGAAACTGAATCATTGTATAATGCAATTCAAGAGTTTTATTGGCTTAGTCATCATGGTGCATGAGCAATTAAACCATGCTCTACAAATATGGTAAGTGTATGAATATTTTTTTGGGTGTCTTATTTTTAGTTTAGTTTAGTTTTGTATATTTTTTGGCATTTTTTAATTAAGGAGTTATTCCACTCACATTTGTTAGATATGGGATGATTATCACCACCTTCGTGGTATGTACCTTGTTGGTCATCTATCATCACATATCCAATGCTTGCTTGTGGAATAATTATTAAATAACCTATGGTTTTACTTGGTCATTATACGGCCCTGTCAAAATGTGCCAGCAGCCGGTATTTTTGCTATGGTAAATGTTTTGCTGCCTACTTCACACTGGAGTTCACTAATCCTGACTTATCACAATCCATGTCTGACGTGACCAACTTCTTTTGTCCTGCCTGCTGCTAAAAAAACATTTTAATGGGGCTGACTAATATTCATGAGAAGGATATGTCACATCGTAACTGTATTCCAAAGAGCTGATGTGTCTTCTGGCTAAATTAACGAATTAGAACAAGATAGTGCAGCTTTGAGGTGAAGGACAACCAGGTAAGTGTGACTTTGATTAAACTCCTTTACTGTTTTCATGTTTGATTGGGTGAAGTATGTTCAGTATTGGGAAGAGGTACATGTATAAACATTCTCTGGAATATTTGGCCTGTTTCAAAAGAGAATAACAATAGTAGAGTGCGTGTCAATTTAATATTAGGTGCATTGTTAAGCTTGCCAAAAATAAACTATATTTGAAAATGCTCATGCTGTAAATTTACTGAAGTCACAAAATTACATTGTAACAGTACCAGTCCATTAAAACTCAACAGTTCGATTCTAACAGGGTTTGCATTGTAATAACTAGAAGAAAGAATTATCTCAGAGGTGCTAACTATGATAAGACAACAAAGATATATTCATGAGGAAAAAGTAACATACAAAAAAATGAATTCATGATCATATATTATTGAATGCCTTAAAAATACTCTTGAGCAGTTCTTTCTGATAGAAATACTTTCATCAATGGCAGTAACTAATAAAATTTAAGTTGTGAGCGATATGTCAACTAGTCTATTGATGTCTTTGTTCAGCCAGTCTTGTGTGATGTCATCAAGATGATTGTCAAAGTCTATAAGACTCTGATAAGCTTTTCCCTCTAGAAGCTCTGTAGCAAGACCAAGTGAGTCTTCTCCACCATCAAGCAATCTACAAAGAAACAAGTGAAAGCAAGAGTTCTTCCACAGCTGTCACAGTTTTTCTAAACTTTCACAGGTATTTTAGTCTGTTGTCCTACAGAAATGAGGAATTGTTCTTTATATTTCCTTTGAAAATGTCTTGCAACATCTCCTTAAGTTTCTAGACACCAGGAATGTTTTCTGAACATCTACTTATTAAAAACTATTATTAAGAACTTATAAAACCATTTGCCATTTACAACATTATTTGACTAGCAGTATGGGAATTCTTTCTGATGTTTCTCCCTGAATGGGCACAAGAAAAGAAAAACAAACCAAAAAAATTTGTCATCAACAGACATCATTTAATGACTTCACTGATACATACAGATCTTTGTCACTTGGCTTCCATTTATTGTCTTGGACTACAAAACACTGCAAAACAAAAAGCAAGGTATTACTTTATGAGAAGTAAATTGTCTTAACAACTTGAGGTCAATTCTGACAGGGTTTGATATCATTGCTACAATAGCCCTCTAACCCAAGACTACAATATGTTACAAAGGTCTTGGAATACAAACATTTTGTCAGATTCTTCCGGCCTGCTTCCCTTCTCCCATTCCCTTCTACAATGTTGTGTTCCACCCCTGATGTTGATGGTAACTCTTGAAATGGAAAACTTTTTGTCAGCCATTAAATATAGTTAAATGAAATTTAACATAGTTAACGACTAGGAGCTAGTCTGGTCAGTAGCATTTTTATAGGTGGTTGTCAGTGTCTTGGCCGTCTGTGAGCGTTTGGTTAGCGTTTGGTGCGTTTTGTAGCATTTGATATAGTTCAATGAAATTTTACATAGTTTATGACCAGGAGCGAGTCTGGTCAGTAGTGTTTTTGTAGGCGTTTGTTAGTGCCTTGGCCATCTGTTAGCGTTTGTTTAGCGTTTGGTGCGTTTCTGTAGCGTCTGCAACAGTCATATGGTCGTGAGAGCCTTGGGGCTGACATTGTCCAGCGGTATATTTGGTTAGTACATGTGTTGTCGTCCCATGTGCTCGCAGTGTGTTCATACGCTCTGTTAGTGTGGCGTTGTGGATTGAATTATAGTTTAGCGGTTCTCGGCGTTCCCTCCCTATCCCCCCCTTTCTTTTCAGCATTTTATTTTATTTTATTTATTTATTTATTTATTGTTTTTTTTTCCACCAATGCAATCTGGCTTGAGTGTGACGGGTGCCTGTAGGGGGCTTGGCGTGGGGGGCTTGTGGCTTGGTTGCGGGTTGGACAGGCCAGTCGGGTGTTCTAGCGCCTTGGGGATGTGACTGCGGTTGCAGCCCCCGGGTTTCGTAGACACCTTCCCTCCACTAGCAACTTGGGCGTTAATAGTCTTATTACAGTCAATTGCAGTGTGATGGATATTGCAGAGTTAAAATCAAGTGAGGATTTAAAAGCAGTCCAGTGGCTGGCAAAACAATTGATTTGATCAGCACTTCACTATGGGTCATGGGTCTACATGGGTCATGTATAAATGTATATAATTATAATTATACAGTAACTTATACATTTCAAGAAAATAGCAACAGAAAACATTAGAACCTGAAATGGAACAATGTACATGGTATTTAAGAATTTTAACATGGGTAAGTGAGCACATGAAAAGGTAAATATTTCAGTACTAGGGTATAGTGTACACTGTAATCCACACAAAATATAACAAAACAAAGTCCAAATGTTTTGGGCATAGTCCTTATGGGACGAGCAATGTTAGGGTTTTTTGTTAAAGAGAATCAGATATGATGGACATAACACTGGGGGTGAGTTGGGAGGATTGGGGGGCTGTAATTGCTGTTCCATTTGTCGGTCTATTAAATTCAATAACTTTTGAACCTGGACATACACGACACTATTTACCTTGCAAGCTATTTCTTCACATGGTACAGAGAGTTTTGTATTATCAACCTGTCCAGAAAGAACACAGAAAGATCAACTTGTCAATGCTTGTTGCAAAGACATGTCAACTACATTGCATAGTCGTGAGCATAAACCTAAAATTAACGTCAGTGTCTTTTAACTCAAAGATGTATTCACTTACCATTAAGATAAAACCATTGTTAAATTGGTCACATATTTTTTCACCAATCTTGTAGCATATTGCATTAGGACTGTAAACAAGAGCAAAAAGACAGAGTTAATCAAAAGTGGGGAAAGACTGTGTGAGAATTCCAAACAGCCGTGCAATATACATTCCACAGAAACACAGATATCTTTTCTACATGTTACATCAAAACTTACCTATTGTCATTGATATGTTCATTAGCTTGATAATAACCAACTATCTGTAAGCCACTCTCTTTACAATGAATGTCAACCTACAGAAATGATGCACCATTAATACATCTGGCATTATTTTTTTTCAAAGTGCACTGCTTCTGATGTAAACTCAGAATTACTGGATTAACAGCTAGTAGACAAGCTCACCAGATCCGTGACAATCCAAATAACTTGCAACTGGATATATATACCATAAAATGTTTGGTTCTATAAACTATCAGCTAGGTATAGATTACCCTTAAATCTGGGTTATAAGGGTTGGCGTAATTCAAATTATGTTGTACACGATTTAACAAATTGAAATCAGTTTTTCATGCCTCTGTCCTGTTATTGATCATGAATTTCGTCATAACATTATCAAAGTAGCTGTGGATCCACGAGGCGATAGCTGAGTGGACCGCAGACTACTTTGACAAAGTTATGACGAAATTCTGACATTGTCAACAACAGGACAGATGCATGAAAAACTGACGTCAATTTGTTTTTTAGGATAACAAATTGTCAAATTGTCCGCTCTTGCTCACTGATGCATCGCATAAATTATAAATTCATGTGTCTGTCCGCTTATTGACGATAAAAATTAGCCAATGACCATGCAAGAATTTCTGCAGTTATCGTAAAAATTAGGTTTGCTCATTACTGAGGGAACTTATATTGGGAGTGGTGTGAGTGCTGTACTGTGTGAGTACCGTTCAAGTGTTGTGTAAGGTCTAAGTGTGTGTTGAGTAGGTGTTTTGTGTTTCTAACCTTAACTACAGGTTCATTGTGTGTAATTTAGTCAACTGACCTTTATTTCAGTTTATTATATTCAATATAATAACTTATTGGCTGCCTGGCTCCACTAACCCTTGTGGCTAACCACAAATGGACTAACCTGAGTGCTATTCAGGCAAACTTGAGTAGTATTTAGGCTAACCAGAGTACTATTAAGCCTAAATGATGAATGTAGTCCACAGTCTGCAGTCTTCAAACACCATATGCTAGTGGGGGGAGGGGTGGGCTTATAACCAGAATTTTTTTAGTACAATTGAAGTCAGGGGGGATGCTTATAAGCTGGGCAGGGGGCTTATAACCAGCATTTTATGCCATGCCAGTACATGTATATTTAAACTGAGCATCCAGGCAATAAAACAATTAAGTGACAAACTAACATAGTACCAAACTAAATCAAACTACACTGTCTAATGGTGCTTTACAATGTAATCAATAATTCATAACACAAATCAAGGCTGTCATTAAGTTCTGAGTCACCTGTGGCCTTGACCCTCACACCCGTAACACAGTTGTCACTTTGTGGGTGAATTATATCAACAAAAGGCAATTTCTCTTGTGACATCAAGGACCTATCAAATATACTCAACCTTAACATGTGTTATGGGATATGGCCTTCATGACAGCTCTGCAAATTTACAAATTCTCAAGTATCGATCAGTTTTTTTTTTTTTCCTGAGGTATTTTTGCCAAAACATGGATACGAAACTGTGGCTGTCCATAGCTATGAAGAAAGGGCCAGTCATGCAATTGTGAATTGAGTACAGTACGCTACAGATAAGGAGATCAGGGTGCAACCCTAGCATAACCTGATTCAGTGTGATCTGTTCTGACCAACACACTTTATTTTGCGTCTCTCCACCCAAGAGTATAAGCTTTAACAGATTGCTATTAGCGAATTCGATTTCTTAGCACGCATCTGTAAGCACCACCCATCGAAGATCGTCAAGCGTGGAATTAGATATTTCTTCTTCCTATCTCAATCGCCACCAAGCTTAAGTCTAAAACTAAACCAAGCTAATTTAAAAATTTAAAGTAATGTACATATATGGCTTTTGAGTGACACCTCTCTGACAAGTCGACAAAACGAACATTTTAGGAACGAATTATCTAATGAACTGGTCAAACAGCGAATCAATAAAGTAAATAAAAGTTTTTCTTACTCTTGCCAGGGCAACTTCCAGCATCGGTGCCAAACCAAGACAAATATGAAACAAAGGAATCGCATCTAGGACGTAAATTTCACCATCTTGAAGGTTTTCGTCACCCAAAAGAACCCCATTCACAGCTTTGTGGGGGTATTTCGAGGTGTGCAAGAGGATCTTGGCGTATGCCCTCGGCGACAATCGAAGTTTCATTATTTTGATGTCGCTCTCAAGGGTTGTAATTGATGATCTCAGCTACCAAACTTCTATATTGTAATTTTGTCCGCCATGATGATTCAGAAATGCGTGTGCTGAGTAACCGCGTCAAAACTTATAAATAATAATTTAATTATTATTAGACTAATGTATTTAATGTATTCATTGTTAACAGATCAATGCCCTGGATCAATGCATCTCGCGGTAGTATGTATGTTTATTTTTAGGCGAATTTTCAGCTATCAGTCAAAATTTCAGCGTATTTCTTGGCCATCAGAAAATTTTACAAAAAACAGATGAAAATACTACGTCATTTTTTCATGCGTCTGTCCCCCTGTTATCGATCATGAAATTCGTCGTAACATCGTCAATATATGACAAAATTCATTGTCAATAACAGGACAGACGCATGAACAATTGACGTCAATTTGTTTTTTACAGTTACAAATTGTCAAATTGTCCGCTTTTGTTCGTTGACGCATCGCATAAATTGTAAATTCATGTGTCTGTCCACTTATCGACAATGAAAATTCGCCGATGAGCGCTCGAGAATTTCTGCAGCTATCGCAAAATAAAATTTTGACTAATTCTCAGTCTTAGTCAGTTATAAAACTCCATCCAGACCTTCATCAAACGATAGGTGATGATTCAAGTTGCAAAACTCGCACAGTTACATCTGCTTTCACTCCAGACACTTACCAAAGTTCTCCCAAGTTACTTTCTTGATTAAAGATCAACAGATCAAAGCAAACAGTTTACCTAGGTGACCTGGTTGCTTAAAATGGTTTATAAAGCTTTGAAATATTTGTTTAGTTGTTGTTGTTTATTAAGTGTGGTCGTTATTCTTATTTTTGTATAATATGATATATGATATAATACATGTATAGTAATAATAATGATGATAATAATGACGACGATAATGATGTTAACCATAATGATGATGATGATGATGATTATAACGATAATGATAAAAACAGATTAATAACTCACAAACTTGAAGATTTTAGGCTAAAGATTTCAAGGTTGGTCAGCCGTGACCGAGACAGATCGTCTAAATGGCCAACCCCTGGGGGGGTACTTCCTTATATGGGCTATACAGGTATGTGTGGCCCCAAAGGGTAGGGTTTTTCAGCCATTTTGGTCATAAATAGGGTATTGATTTTAGCCATTTTGGTGTTAAATAGGATATGGTTTTAGCACTCTAGTCTTGAATTGGGTATGTTTCTTGGAAAAAGCTCCTTTTTCATCATTGTCAATGAGACCATTGACAAAAGCACTTCATAACTTATGTTTAGGGCAACTGTGCCAGCTACAAAGGTCATAAATAGGGTATCGAATTTTGGGCCAGGTCATAAATAGGGTATGGGTTTTGGGAAGTGGGCCGCACACCCCTACCCAACTTTTCTGGGAGTACCCCCCCCCCCCCCCCCCAGAGGCCACCCAATAGAACCCTGTTTAATTTCCTGGACAGGAACGTTCTTCAGTCTCCACAGTTCTCGTTACTTTTCCAGATGAAAGCCTTACTTGCTGTTTCCAGTAGTGTTCTCAATATAGTCCTCACTATCTTCGATCAAGGCATTACAGTGAAATCAAAAAATCCTACAATAAAACAACTGATTGATTTGTAGTGTTCACATTTGTTCTTATTTTTGTATTGTTCTATTTCTAAACCACTTTCAGACATAAATCCTTTCCGAAAAAAGCCAAATGACTTTAACATTTCAAGTTCCATGATAAGCCTACCTCATAATAAGCTGAGCCCACCAAAGAGCAATAAGCAAGAACTATAGAAACCCAGGCCTTGTTGTTTTTCAGCTCTATATTGTAGTGTTATTCAGGGAACAGTCCTGTACTTGTTTTTCTCTACAAGTTTTCTAGACAAGTTTCAAAACCATCAACAACACAGTTTAACTTGGTTATAGGTACTCTTTATTGGACAGGATACAGCCACACATTAATATTTTCTATGGACACTTGAACTACATGCTCATTAACAGGAGGTACTGTAAACTTAAATGCGATGGCAAGGAAAAAAACATGCACCACATTGTATTTTGATTGCATAAACCTTGAATTAATTCAGATAAAATATTTTGTCACCCTTGCAGGAGTCATTGATTTAACTTTACAGACTCAACTCTCAAGTCACTTTAGTTGTGATATTTTTAGACAACTGAACAGCAGTATAATACACTGAATAAGTATTTGTCAGTTCAAAAAGAAGGCACATTGCCAGACCTGACTAAAACAGTCTTGTAGAAAACAAACTACTTCAAGCAAACTGCTGTTCAGGGTGAATCTGCTTGAAACGAACTTACATGGAATAAGGAATAAATTTCAAAAAATAACAGTGCATTTTGTAAAAATCTCTCATCATTAATATTATTACTGACAACCAACCGCATCTATACCAGCAGAGCCTCTTAAGTTGTTTCATTTCTAGCTTCTTGATACTGTGTCATACAGAGTGTAATGAGTTTAAGGTCTGACCTCTTATAGACGGGAAAAAATGGAATGTTTGAAACCAGTAAAAAAAGGATTTTGGTAGCAATGTCAACAAACAAATTCTCCTAACTAATTTCCTTAAAAATGCCATAGTATCAGTTGAGAGACTTTGCTTGTTGATCGCTTTACTTCCCCTGGGTGATTATCTACCTAAAAATGACTAAACGTTTTGATCTAAGTGTGGAGTGAATGTGATGAAACCAAAACCTCACGTGTAGGAAGAACTTCCCTCTAAGACGCAATTGGTGTTAACAACAGAAATAACCAAGAAGTTAGCAATGAAATTTATGGCATTATTGCAGGCTCTACTGGCAGACTTCACAAAGCATTCCAACACTCCACCCCTTCCTTACAGAAAATTTAACAGTTTTAAACCATTCCATTCTATTAAACTTTCATTACAGTTGCACTATCAATCAAGCTTCCTTGTCTCTTTGAAATTGTGTCAAGAGATTCAATTCAAAGGTTGATGTTTTAAGATCCATGGTGAAAATAAACTGAACAGTGTATTCAGAGCCTGCTGTGTTCAAGATTTAACAACAGCCTCCACTATCTTGAGCTCGGCCACCTCCCAGAGGTACTGAAGGGTTAGATGGTGAATGTTGAGGGCCAATCTTGATTCCATTAGCCTAGGAATTAAAAGCCAATGTCAGAGTGAATATCTTTTCTGCCTTACGAGGAAAGTACAACATTCGTGTGACCAGTATGATGGTATGATGGTAAATGCAATGGAGTCTAGGTAACAAACCATTTAAATAAACTTCAACAAGAAATAAATCAATTTAAGTGTTCAACATACCGGTAACATCATACAAAATAGGTCTCACCTCATTGTTAATATCAAAAACACCCTCTTGGATTTTTTGGTAGATTTCCTTGGCTGTATTAATGAAAGCCTAACAGGTACAAAAGAAATGTAAAAAAAAGCAAAAAAAAACATTAATATCCATATTTACTTTCCCATAAAATACATGCATAATAGTCTATACATAGATGTTTTTAAATCTGCTTTCTAGTTTTAATACAATATTCCTGGACAAATCATGAATATGTCCCTCATGGTGAATCTTTATTTTTATCTCTTTGTATCACCGTTCAGTTGCATGGGAATGATTCTCATGAAAGGAAAGCAAGCTCTGCCCTCATCATGGGCATTTATTAATTTCTTCCACAAAAGCTAAAAGCTACATGAAAAGTGGGAGGCTTGCTATTCCATACCAGTACTTTGCTGGTCAGATTTGATTGAAATGAACGGAGAGGAAAGAAACCTTTTGTATTGGGGTAAGCAAGTGCACTGACAGGTTAGAAAACTATGATCGAATAATAAAATCAAATATCAGCATCTCACCTCTTCTACATTTGCTGCAGTCTTTGCAGAGGTTTCCATGAAAATGAGGCCATGCTCCCGAGCAAAAGCTTCACCCTAATGAAAAAAATAACAACAAAATCATCAAACACTGTGGGTAGGAGTCAGGTGAACAGACATAAGAGTGCCAAAGACTTGGTTATCAGAAACATTCTATTAAGCGTTCATTCAAGTAGATTCCACATTGTTATATGATTCACATGTCCAAGTTCAGCAGACTAAGGCTGTTCCATTCAAAGATAATGAGCAAGTGCTTCAGCTGAATAGACTCAAAACAAAATAAAATCTACTCAAGATTAATAAATAGTTACAGTAAAATTAACTTAAATCCCATTTTAGTAAGTCTCCAATAAAAATCAATAAGACATAAATGCCTTTTCAGAGTCTTTTGAAACAACAACAAAGGTTTGCTAATTTTAAGAAACCAATTGAGAAATAAATTTTCTCAACAATCAATGAAAACTCTTGCCCCAATAGCTATTCTTTAGGAGTACAAACTTCACGTAAAGTTTACCTCTTCTTTCTTTACATCGCGACGAGCTTCAAGATCACTATGGATGAAGAAGAAAGTCATTAACTTTATAGCGAAAAAGCATCATCAAACAGCCAGTAGCAGCAAACCTTTATACTAACAAAACCTGTAAAGTACATCATATGTTGACATTAATCCTATTAACACAAGTGACCAAGTAACTAACAAAATCTGCCAGTAACTGGTACAGCTAAAACACTGGACTATAATTATAAATTAATTATTAATTATATTTAAATAAAAATTTAACTATTTAGTATTTTGATAATCAGCTCATCGAAAATTGAAAGGTTGAAAGCAAATGGTGTAAATGCGACATTTTACGGTACATGTCCATCAATGAAACAATGAATGAAAATAATTTGACTAAAATGACTTACCTTATGTTTGCATTGCGTTATTTTGATGTCTCTGGGTTCCTGGAGGTAGTTTAGAGCCATTTAGGTGAGTTTTACTTTTTGGCGGTTTGCTTCCCCCAAAAAGAAATGAAAAGGGGGGCAACCCACTGGCTAGACTGCCCACACTCAAAGCTCCATAAATTCCACAAAAATGGTCTAATCTTTTCAAAATTGCCTCATGGCAGCCGTCGATAACTCTTCTCCCCGTTCGCTTTCTCCCAAGGTTCTAAAGTTTATCTGAACCACCTGAGAATCACTGGTTTTCCAGCTCTTGCTTTCCATTTCTGCTCCATCTCAATCTGCCATAGGGTTTGAATTTCTAGCTTAGTGACCGGGCCATCATGACAAAGTCGCCTCCAACCGCTTCAGTTGGTGGTGACTTTGTCACAAAATTCAAATCCTGTGACTAAGATAATCGGTTACGGATGGAGACAGAGCTGAAATGGAAAGCAAGAGCTGGTAAACCAGCAATTCTCGGGTGGTTAAGATAAACTTTGAAACATTGGGAGAAAGCGAATGGGAAGAAGAGTTATCAACAGCTGCCATGAGGTAATTTTGATCAGATTACACCATTTTTGTGGAATTTACAGAGCTTTGAGTGCGGGCCATAGGGTCAGTGGGTCACCCGCCTTTCATTTCTCTTTAGGGGAAGCAAACCGCCAGAAAGTAAAACTCACCAAAATGGCTCTAAACCACTTCCAGGAACCCAGAGACATCAAAATAACGCAATGCAAACATAAGGTAAGCCATTTTATTCAAATTATTTTCTACACATAGCATTTAGAGTAATTTTCGAAGCATTCTCATACATTGTCTTAAACAGCTAAAATTGTAAAGCAATCGCCAACAGCATAATGTCACATATTAATTGTATTCAACGTCTGGGCAGCCTGTGTGCAAACAGGAATTTTTGGTTGTGTGGAAAGTCCCCCTAATGAAAGAAAAGACTTATTTTTCTATTTTCTGCTAACTGCATGCTGTGCAATACATAAATGGATCTGATGTGCAAAGTGTTCTTTGAAGAAAAAGAAAAGAGTACAAAGTCATTCTCAGGGTCTCTTTTTTTCCCCAGGGAGGGAACGCAAGAAAAAGGTTGAAAAGAGTAACAAGATACTTTTCCTAAAAGTTACAGATTTTTAAACCACAAAATTGCCAAGATTATTTTTCCCACAAGCTCTGATCCTGATGGTCATATGGTCAAGATTTTAATACTAATAATTTATTTATATAGCGCTATTTCTATTGCTATCCAATAGCACCATACAATGATTTATTTTGATCACACTCCAGTGCAGGTTCAGTCCTTACCTCTTGTTTCCAATCAGCATGATGACCATGTTAGAACTAGAATGTTGCCGAGCATCTTCAAGCCATGTTGTCAGATGATTGAATGTATCTCTCCTGCAATAACAATACAATGCTTTGGCTGAGAAGTCTCCAAATTGTTTTTCTTTTTTTCGCTTTCAAAACAGGGCATGGTTTTGATTATAGCAAATGTTAATGAGTTAAATCCAGAATTTGTCTTTTACAGGTAATATAAAATTTAACACTGAAAATTTTCAACTTAAAAGTGGCCGATATGCATTATCTTGATATTCCCTGACGATGACTTGATTGCTCAAAATATTTGGTTTTGAAATCATTTTTTAAAAGATGTGTGTGAAAGGTTTTAGCCTTTCTGTTTGAAAAACTATTGTTTGCTGTTCCATTAGTGTATAAAAAGCTCTTTTGACAGATGACAACAGTCTGCCAAAATAACATCAATACATTAATCATTCATACATTGATATTTTTCCAACCATACACAATAGCAAGTCTTGTTTGAACATCAAAATTTATTGTATTAAAACAGCTGAAAAATTGTTTTCATTTTACAGAGATCACATGTCAATCTCATGAATTTCCCAGGAGTGATTCTTAGACCTGACAAACAATAAGGTTGTGTCAGATTACTGGTTGCTTAAAGGAGTCAAGTTTAGTCACAAACACTGTATGGTCCAGGAGTTTCACTGAGAGCCAAACACCAGGCAAACTGGCTGGCTGTGAACAGAGCTTTCCCAGCTGCTTTAACAATATTTTATATAGCACTGGTGCTGTCTCATGCTATTTTTATGTGACTTCCCAATTTTCTACCCAGATGTCATATCCTGATGCCCTAGTGTTGAAAACCTTATTGAAACCCCTGCTGATCAATTCCAAATTCCAGACAGTTTGGGAATTGAAGGTGATACATGGAGTTGTATGATGCCTACTTAAAATACTACTCACCTTGTGATGTCATAAACTAACAAAGCGCCTGCAGCTCCACGGTAATATGAACGTGTGATGGAACGGAAAGACTCTTGACCAGCCTATTAATACAAAATTGTGATGTCCATTCAAACGATATCTTGCTAAAGAAAACTAACTTACTACAACTTATTCTTGTAATAGTGATGTAACAATTAATCAAATTCTCAATTAACCGCGATTATGACTGTTCAGTTCGATTCACGATTCTTTGATTCCACGTTTCGATTTTGGTTCGATTTTTTGCATACCTTTCCCAGGGTTCCTCAGTGAGTTATTATATTGTTAAATCAGAATCCAGAACTCTCTAAAATATGCTTTTTTTGATTGACGAGTAAAGACGTTTGCAGTTCCTGCGCCATTTTGTGTTGCTTGGTTAAAATGTTGCCCTTCTACCACCCCTTGAGAATTTCCAAATAAGGCAAACCATATGCAACATGCTCATTGCATCCTCAAATTTAAGATTTAGGGTTGTATGTTGTTAACATTGTGTATCATATTGTAAGAATTAAAAAAAAAACATTAATATTTTACATAACTGAATTGAAAGAATCGAAATTGAAAGGCAATAATCAAAATTGAATCGAATCCCAAGGAATATGAATCGTTACACCCCTATCTTGTAACTGTAAAACAAGAAATGCAAAATTAAACAGCAACCAAAAGTATCCTGCAAAACCCTTTTTAGCCTTTAATATGTCGGTGTACTTGATTATTCCTGTTGACTCTCTCTGTCTCCGAATCATACATGCACAATGGAGGGAAGACGTATTGTAAACGCTGACTAGTAGACTATAAGGTTTTGCCTGTTGCAGAAGAGGAGGTCACCCTGATTTAAATTTTGTCCAACATCTGTGTAAAATTACAGCTTTAAAATCTTTAGATAACGCAAAGAACAATTCTCAAAATTGTTCACAACAATTTAGCTCCTTTCAACAGGACTTATTTTCTCTAAGAGTTTCTTTTTCAAATTGGAAATTCACTTTCATTAAAATTGACTATCCTGTTTTTGTAAAATTAAGTCCATGCATACAAAAAGAGTAAGAATATAATACGGTAGTCCTTTACACATGATGAACCTTCCCATTTTGAAAATGGGAGAAATAGGCTGGGACATTCCTGAAAGATCTGCAGTTTGTAAATTCAAGATATCATTCCAAAGATTTTCAACTGTAAATGCTAAGGACTGGTGATGTTCAGGGATTGAAGGAATGATACACTGTAGTTTTACTTTTTCCACGTATTTATCTACCAAACCCAATCAAGCCAGTAAATTTAGAGATAAATACATGGCAAAATGTTTGCTTGATTCTCCTTGCATATCTGCAGTCCAAACTTACACAGTCGTGTTTCTCTTATTTTGAAAGAGACCATTGCTAGATGAAGATTGCTGAAAACATGTAGCTGAATTTCAGGTCAAAATGATTTCAAGCTAGTTTAATTTGTATCTTTCTTTGCTTAAGGAATACAGTAATAAATCTGGAGAAAGGAAAACTGAAATAAAACTAGTTTAAATTCATTTTGACCTGAATAGGTACAGGTGTAAATATTCCGAGATATGATCTTCTTTTGTTCCTAGAAAACAATGAATGATTCAGGAAATAAAGATGCAGTGACTAATTGTATAAACATAACCAACAGTTAAAAGAAATTCATAATCTCCAGACCCAAACACTTTGATAAATTCATCAGAGAACCAAGATAGGTTGCACATGTTGAAATTTAGAGTATAAATAAATTCTACTAAAAGAGAAAATAACTTACTTTTAAAATGAAAATAAATAGAAATCTGATACAATTAAATCTCATGCTCTTTCCCAATTCTCTAAAGAAGAAAAACTGAAAGGAAATTGGCCTGCTGGGGATACAAGTGTTTTCCATCATTGAATTAAGAGAATGACCGGTGGGAAAAAACAATTTAATGAACTGGAAAAACGAAGGGGGAAAAAAATGACATCTACGTTGTCTTAATACAAATTGACAGGAAGAGCACGAGAACGATGTCAAACGATTACTTGCCAAACAAAAACAGAAAGAGTTTGTGAAATATATACCTCATGCCAACTCGCGTTTTTTTCGGTCGTTGAATAAGTGAATTTGATGTGGCTTTCAATCAAAAGCCAAGATTGAACCCAGATGTAGCACAGCGAAATCAAACGTTTCACACAAAGAAAATCCCGCAAGAACATGTCTTCCTTTCTCAATACCTCGATCAGCTTCTTTCAAAATTTATTTTCTTTGTAAGTTTACATGTTGTCCATTCAATAATGGTGAAAAGACTTTTTAATTTTAAATCTTACCGTATCCCAAATCTGCAGTTTTATTTGTTTGCCGTCGATAGTAATCATTCTAGCTCCAAATTCAACACCTGAACGAAATAAAGAAATAATTTAAATTACTAACACGCAGTCAAACGCGCAAAGGAGAATGTGGAAGTTTACGTGAAGATTCATCTCTCGTGGTCAATAAACTCAAATTGGATGCCGGTTGCTGCTTTCAGACATAGCGCCATTTTTCTACGCAAACTTACCTATCGTGAGGTCGTGGACAGGTTGGAAACGTTTGTCTGTAAACTGCAGTAAAAGACATGATTTTCCAACTCCTAGATCAACGAAAAACGACCAAAGCAGTCAAACATTGACAACAAATGATCTTGAAAACCACAATACGATCAATGGCGTCCATTTTTGATCTTTCAAATGGGCTCAGAATTTAACCCGTATTTCTACAAAAAGGACGGAAGGAAAACGAATCAATATCTACCCTAATATCTTACTGACCTGTATCTCCTATAATAATGTACTTAAAAAGATATGCGTAAGACATTTTAACGATTGAATCTCGAGTTTTCTTTCTTTCTCTTCCACTGTTTATGATGTCATTCCTAACTTATTTATGAGAGCGAATGCCCATGCGCGTGACGTCACATGGCATGGCCACGTAGCATCGTTCGTCTTAGGCTCTCTCAGAGCAACTTCAGATTCCAGTGAATAAATCTCCGTGTATATGTATGAAATCCAGTATTCTTCCTCAATTTTACTTGTATCATTAGTAAGTACTTTTCCCCGTGAGATTTGTCAAGTTACTATTAGTTCTCTCACTTATTAATTAATTTAATTTATACTTAAATTTACTTCCGCCCCTTTTTCACCAAATTATTCAAAATGACCACAAATCTGTTGCCTTTGTTTAAGAAATAGAAAACATGTACCGTGTTTCTATCTTAATATAAATCTACCAGCGTTCTATCACGAATGCCGTTCTCTGATTGGCTACGCTACTCACTATCTATTCTGTGATAGATATAGTGAGTAGCGTAGCAGTGTGCCCTTGTTAACAAACTGACGGCCGCTTCTTGGCGTTTTCGAAGTGTGTGTCGAGAGGATTTAGATAAAGTTCTGATCGACTGGTAGATTTACACTAAAAAAATTAGATTATTCACTCTCGATTTCCATGCGTAATAGAATCTCGCGATAGAAACCTCGAGCTCAGAATCTAATTGTTTAATAGAAACACGATTTTTAACCAATCAACGCGCGTATTTTCTTAGGGCACTTTCTAAAATCTTGTAATGTGCAGCTTGATTACATGGATAATTTGTTCTTAACTTCCACGGTCCTCCACGATTTTTATCCATTAAATTGGTAGAAAATTTTGTCGGGTGGCCTTGGTTGGAGTAGTCGCACCGTAAAGGCGCTGATGTCAAAGGCAATGTTTCGTGCTTCTGTTGCGTCGTTTCGAGATAAGACAAGTTGTACAAAAAAAGGTGTCTCCTGCCTGTGACACCTCCTGACAACTCGACTTGGTTGATTGATTGATTGATTGATTGATTGATTGATTGATTGATTGATTGATTGATTGATTGACATAATTAATAAAAGCAAAACCAGGGCAATTTTCCGCACACCTTGGGTCGATGGGGTGCGTTCCTCTAGGGGGGTCTACCGGCTGCCTATCTTATGGGCACGGGATGAAGTTTCGAGCTTCGAATTTAAGTGTTGAATTTCTTCAAGCCCTGGTTAGCTTAATTAGCAATGCCCCGATAAACACTCCGGTTAGTTTGACTAGAAGTAAGGTTTCGATGACAATTTAATAACTTCAGGTACAGCTTTAATTTATTGGCATGGTATTCAGGTAAGGGAGAAATAATATCTCAATTTTTTGGTCATAGAGGTAAAACAGAAATCGCGTCTCTCGATCTCTCTCGAAATGCTGTTTCGAAATTCAGACTAGAGTTCGAACCTCCAGCCCGACCTCACAAAATCAATGAACTCTCCTTTGGTCTCCTTTGGTACGATCCCGATCGGGATACATTTTTAGGGTGATCAAATTCATCACGTGCATCAACGAAACCCATAAATTTTCTCTGAATTTACAGTCTACTCCGGTTCGTTCCAAAGATGTGAGGGAATAACGTATGCAAGGTTTGGATCCGCTTCAAAATTTGATGTCTTTGGAACTATGGCTTTTGTGAAACCAATCAAATCAAATCAAATCTAAAACCAATCTAAAACGGCTCGCCTCGTAGCCATTGTGGGCGACATGTTTACCATGGGTTGGAATATGCGTTGAAAACAGTTGATTTTGCCTTCGATTGCTTGAACTAAAACAGAATACTCTGATTCTTCCATACGAAAAACGAATTTCTGTAGGAACTTGCAGTCGTACCCATTTCCCTTCCACGGTCATTCTGGAAGGTCTAGGTAGTATTCGATGTGGAAGACATTTAGTAATAGGTCCGGTAGTACATTTGTCTGCGCGAAAACGAGTCCGCGAACCAAACCATTATAACAGCACGTTCGTTCTCAAGCAGATCGAACTTATTTTCGTGTAACAAGTTTTGCCCGAGGACTCGCTTTGAAACAGAGGCAAATGGCTACTCGAACATAGCCTATAATGTGATCGTTGTGAAGATCTTCAAAACGAGAACACCAAACAAACAAACAAAAGAAAACAAGACTTCAGCCAAGACTCGTTAAGAGACACCAGAGCAGCAGAGATTTATTAAAAATATTTGTAAAAATTTTCATTCAAATTAATAAATACAGTCCATTAAATACAGACAAGTTTATATCAAAATTAACTCAGTCAATTCGAGATTCATTTCATATCACAAGAATAAATACACAGTCATAGCAAAAAGTGGCCTACAATGTACTGACTCCAGAAACATTCCCCTTAAGATCTAACTCCTTCTACACTAGTAACAGGCCACAATACGAAGACAAGAAGTTTGTAAATCTACGCCTCTTACACATTTCCCCCATTTGTAAGCTGTCCCTTGAATCAATCTCCTAGCAGAAACGATTCTACACTCCACACTGAAACCGCCTCGAGATTAACCAAGCGATACACAATGACACCTCTGTAAAAAGAGTTTCGTCCTCAAACGTTGGCTTATTAGTTGGGGAAGCGTGAAGGAAGCTGCCTAAAAATCAATAGCTCCCAGGAGTCATATATACAAAGTATAATTAACATAATGAAACCCTGTTCCTAGAGAAGACGGCAAGGGGTGCAAACAAAAAAAGCCTGATATATTGGAGGCACACACCCACTAATGTATAACTGTAAGTAATTAACACTCAGAGCACCCCAAGAAAAAGAAAAAAAACGAAAAGAAAACGAACGACTGTGCATTTTCCCAGCGACAAAAAGGTTAACCTGATATTTACTGCATTTGTAAGACATTATAAGTACGGTTGATGCAGCTTCGAGGAGATTCATAATAATAAATAAGTTTCTGTTGTCCTCAATGATAGCTTGATTGAATTGAATTGATTGTTTCAGAATGTTTACCAGGAGCAGACGTGTCGATAAAAAGGTACAAAACGTTGTCTAGAAGTTTGTGCAAATATTCTGATCACAAAATAAATAGCAGGTCTGCTGCAATATATTAATTTTTGCACCAATGGCAGAATCTTCGAGTCTTCGATTATTTTTTTCTTTCACTGTAGACGAGGAGACCAATAAACTGATGTCCGGTTTTATAGAACAAAGGATTGTCATTATAAAAATTATTGTCTAAGTCGATTCAATGTACAATGCCCAAAGGCGTAGCAAGTTTGTATATTATATATTTATATAAATCATGCATATGTATATAAGAATAAGTATATGGATTAGAAAGCCCTCTCTTGACCAAGAATCCAAAACAAAAAACAAACAAACAAACAAACAAACAAGCAAAGAAAAGCGAATGCACTGAAGGTAGATAATAATTTCTGCAAATATTGCATCAGGAAGGATCTCCGAAAAAAAAAAGAGAAGCCGTTTCAGTTTTGGATTCAGAATTCAACAATTCTCGACGGCTTCTCTCTATCGAGTTGGCCATAAACGCAAATTTCTTGGTTTTTAGTGCAGTTATTTGACAGCAAACGATAGTCACGTACAATATTCGAGTGTAAAAAGCTCCAAAACCAGCCCATGCTTAAAAACAAAACAAATGTTTAGCTGAATTTATGCAAGAGAGCTTTGTCTATCGTCCACTAGTGACTACATATACCGACACTTTACTAAAGATATAAATGCATTCCCCTTTACTACCGCTAGTATTTTAAGCAAATTTAAGAAATAGCTTAAGTCAATATTAAGGTTAGGCTCTCAATCTCTATTATCTAACCATTGGCTTAGCCTTTGAATATGTTAAACTGCTGGCAAGAGCTACTCAAGTATCTTGCCATCAGCAATCATTGTCTGGACTGCCTTGCGATGAAATATCACTCCCAATACTCGAAGAACCATGGCTTGCGCTGTCTGGTAAGAAATCGCCTTTAGACGACAGGGGCGACGACGCAAGATTACCATTGTTCAAAAGTGGAAACGAAAAAGCATTTGATGCCATAGCAGGTGCGTAACCCTGCAGTCCATTCCCAGGCTGCTGTCCCGCATACAGTGACGAATAAGAGTTATTGAACATGACCTGTGAAGCGGACGGGTTAGGGCTGACTGGTGATTGTGCCGGTTTTGACGAAGCATTCTCGCCGAACGAAGTGGTTCCCTGGGAATTTGCTGGCATGCCCATTCCATACGACGCGTAATAAGGCATGTGACCAAATGGGCCAAAAGGCATGGCATGCGGAAAATTCCCAAACTGGGACGAGTCATATGAGAACGAAGCCCGGGTGGGTTCACTGTGAGTGCTGGAGGTAGCGGTTGATGTCAATGACGTCGAGAGTGATGATGAATCAAACTGAGACTTAGACACCGCAGTACCATAATTCATCTCATTGTACGATCCGTATAAATGGTGTGAAGTTTGTGGTCCAGCAGCTGTGGGCGTGGTAGGATTCGACTGTTTTGCACCGTGAGACAGTCTGCTCACCAGGGAAGGGGGTAAAATACCCTGAAATGAACAATGAGTACAATGCAATACCGTCAAACGGGTCCAGTTTACCACATCGATTCACTTTCACTTCACGGAGGTTGAAGTTACTTGTCTGCTTTGCCGTGTTTCTGTGTACAAGTCTACGACTGTGTTATTTTTTAAAATAATTTATAGAGGAACATTACACCTCTCCAAGGAAAGTGTCCCTTGAAGCTTGAACTATCACATGGCCACGTTACGGTTTACGCATCTTGAAAAGTTTAGCCTACTTTTTTTTTTCTCAAATTCGTCGTTTGTAATCCGCGTGAATCTTCTCCATCCTTAACCATGTTTGTTCCTTTACGTTGTGTTATTGTCCCTTCGGTGTTTTTCAATCTTAGTAAACCACTATTTCCATTTTTTTTTTCAATTAAAGGTTATTTTGTTGGTGGCCAAAATACCGTGACTGAGCTCCAAATGTTATTACACGTTTTCCCGAACCTACAGTTAACATACCTTGCTACGGACAAATGCTGTAGACTCTTCAGCGACATCATAACTGCTGTTTTGCTGGAGCCAGTCCACAAGATTAGAAAGCGTTGGTGCTACATTTCCTACCAACTAAAAGGAAAAACAATTTATCATCATGAGAGTGTCTTTTGTCCGACTCTAATGAGAATAACCCACGCTTGAGGACTGATAGGGTCACGGAGAAAAACAAGAAAAACACAGAAATATACAAACCTTTCTTCCCGTTTCTCTATCAATAACGGCAACATGTTCCTCTTGTCCACTTGTGCCACGTGACTCCCCTTCCATTCTTGAATTCTTGAACTAAACACGAAAAAAGAAGTTCTTAGTAGAACTGGTTAAAGCTCTTGAAAATTACAAGCGAACATACAGGTTTGTGGATTTCTCAGCCTAAAACTTTTTATTTTGTGTACAAAAATTAGCAACTTACTGCAACACGCCAAGCTGCAAGGGAAGCAGTGATTTTTGACAGAATAAAAAGGAAGACTTAGCTCGCAATCAACGTCACATCAACAAGCAGATTGAACCATCATTTGAGTTAACAACGAATGGCAGACACAAGTAGAAATTAGTATTAAACAAAAATTAAGCACTTGTTGAAAGAGCTGCGTGTGTCTTTATTGACGAGGTGAAAATCAAGACTTCACACAACCTTAACACAGATAAACCTACTTCATCTGAAAAAGCTGGAAAAGCAGGATTTGTTCCACTTTCATGGGGTGACTTTGCAAGGACAGTTCTCGCATGACCAGCAGACACTTCTTCTATCACAGGCACCTGATTCACACCTCCCTCCATTCTATTTGGAAGAGAAAAGCCAGTCCATTCCAGGGCAGCCCCATCAGATGGAACCACTGCACCACCAGTGTCAGCCAATCTGCCCGCAGATCCGAGCTCATCGGTTTTAGGTTTCCTCCCTCGCTTCTTCCCAGAAGGTGGCTTTTCGGGCTTTTCGCCTTTTTCTTTTTTCGACACTCTCTTCTTCCTCGGAGGTTTCATGCCCATGGCAGGATCCCATCTGAAGTCATGACCTGGTACTTCCATGTTCATCATGGCTTCATTCCATTCTCCATCAACTCGGGCAAGCATTTTTCGGTGACCTACGAAAATCCACATATAATTAATACAAATGAAATAAAAGATTTCCAAACCAATGTGCAAGCTTACGTCATGTCGAGTACAGAACAAGGAGAGTACTTCTTAACTCCCTCTAAATTCTTTAAGTCAATTCTTACCTGGTTCTTTGTGAACTGACCCTCCATCTTCTGCAAGACCTTCACCCATCTCTGTAGCAAAAACCAAAAGAAATAGTTTAGTTCCTGGATGCGTCACGTATATGTAAGTGGTAATATAACAGCTACATGTATGTTGGTTCAATAATGGTCTTGGTAGTTATCCCTTACTAGATTGTACAAGTAGCTATGTTGAAGAAATGGCGAAAATTTTATCACCCCTTGGGTAAAACGACGAAATGTTCTTTTCCGGCACGTACCTGCATCTTTCTTTCTCTTCCGTCTGTTCTTCTTGAAAGTAAGCTTTAAACCATCAAGCTGAAAAAAAAAACAAAAAACAAAAAAAACAGCATAAGTAAGTCAAGGGATGAAGTAATTTTATTGGTCATGAAGGTTACCTCACCAATAGGATGAACAAAAACTAACATCTTTATCCTCGCAGGTTGTCGAGGAGTGTAGTCAGAATGTTCTCGAAAGAGAAAAACCAATAGTCTATTTAAGCAATAGACCACTCTTTCTATAGGTTTACTGGCGCAATAAACCACTTGGGATGTTGGGAGAACACGAGAAAAGCTTGTTAATGCACTTTCGCGATCAAGTTGCTTGTTCTCATCAAATTCATGAGATGACAAACCAATCACAGCGACTGAAAGAATGAAAGCACAGACTCCGCCCCGGACACGAAATCGGCCGAGAAAAGCGACGAAAAAGCATTCTGACGGGGAAATGCAGGGATTCCTAGGTGGAATCGGTCATCACGAGAGTAAAAGGCTGTACGAAAAGTGTGCAAGTAGTCCAAACTTCATGTCGGCTTGGCGAAGTGATTCAACGCAGTGTTTAACGGTAACTTTCAAAAGTTTTGCGAATGGAATAAAGGTTAGTAACAGAAACGCTGCTTCCAAATGAAGTCCGTGTTTCTCTCTGTATTTTGCTAAATGAAAACTATTGCTTGAAAGCAAAGCTTATGGAAATCAAATTCATTTATCGTGTTACGCATGCATGCACTGAGTTTAAACTCAAAATTTCTGATAGAAAGAAATCTTTTCCCTGCTTTTTTGACAACCCAAATTGATCGGTCAAGCCCAGCTGACTTCGTCCTCCACAGACCGTGGAAAGCACCGAAATAAGCGTTTAAAACGTCCTTAAACTCAATCTCAAGCGTAACCGGAGTCGGCGTAAAAGTTTTTCCGTAGAAAAAATGATAAAGCTTCATATGACGACCAACTTCTGGTCCTGTTTTTCCTTGAAAATTTCCATGTATATGTTGAATGAAAAGATGGTCGTGTTATTGATATCTCAGCCAGTGAAAGGCAAAACTGTTTATTACATTTGTTATCGCTAGAGTTCCGAGTTCTCAGTTTCCGCCTAGAGCGCCTAGAGCTGCCACAGATCGGGAACCGTGGTTTACCGGTACAATAGAACATAGGTTTAGGGACTCTATTGACCAATCAGAGCGTGCGTAGTATCTCAGTTATTTGATAAATAGCTATATCCCGTACAGCATTCTGGTTATTTTTCGAGACAATTTATGATACACCTGCCATTACTAGTAACGAAATGGTCTTAAACCCCATACAGTGTACAGCATTGAACGTATTTTCAGTCTGTTTCCATAGGTAAATTATACACTGGACAAGATATAGAGCAGTTGCAGTTCACGTATTCTTCCGATAGTTATAAAAACCTAAATGCAACAGTAAAACCATCAACTTGTTACATCCGTACAGTGAAACTGTAACAAAGGCCTAACTGTCCAAGGAGGTTCTTGATACAAATAAAAACTTACCCTTTTGAGTTTAAAGGCCTTGGACGGATCCTCAGGTTGTCCATCTTCGCCAACAGCAAAGCCAGGTGGTAATGAACCCATATCAACATCTCCAAGACCTGGATAGCCTCCAGATAATGGCGAATTGGCTGCCAGCTGATTCTGAAGTAAGGCATCTGCCACCTTGCTTACAATTGGCCATTCTCCCTTCAATACACACTCACAGAGTTGATCCAAACGTTGGATGACAACTTTGTCCTGTAAAAAGACAATGAAGTGTTTATTATTTAGTGGAGAATGATCAGTCCCTTGGTTACCACGGTTCTGAAGTTTAGCTTCTCCTAGTACCACCGGCATTATGGATAAATTCAAGCCCCTACTATCCAAGAAAAAATTCAACCTAACAGCTAATTTCTCTTTATAGTGACAGGGTTGTCAAAAAAGCCAGTTGTCCTTGAATAAACAAAACCACTTGAATAAACAAAAAAATAACATCGATCTTAGCATATTCACACACTGTTAACCCCTCCAAACTAACATTATGGACAAAGTTATTAGTCACTGGTTTCTCAAGACACTGTTGGGCTGCATTGGTAGGCAAGCGAAATACTTAAATGTAGCTTTTATAAACTTGAAGCTCAAAACAGTAAATTAACCACAACAGCAAGCTCTGAAGTGCTAGCCCTTCCTCAGAGCGCCGTGAATTAAAAAGGGACCAAGTGTACTCTCTCAAACTGACATCGGTTGCATTTTTTATTTAATTTCTAAGAGCACTACATACCTTGGGCCACCTCACAGAGAAAATGGAAGCCTCACTTGACTGGCTCTCCTGGTTGAAGCTCAGTTGCGAGTCCTCATCTTGGTTCATCGCTGGATTGAGGTGAGCAGGAATGGGAGTGCTGTGCCTACTGGTATCTTCCATATCCTCAGTCTTGGGGTCCGCAGCTGCTCCTGCTGCACCTAGACCAGTGTCTTCTTTAACAATACTCTGATCCTGAGCGGGAGGGACCATATCAGCACCTGGAGATCCAGATCTGTATGTCTCACTCAATGGAGTTTGTACCTCTGTTTTCACTGATGTCAAGGTTGGTGCCACTGGTGTGGCGGATGGTACTGTTGTTGTCCGTTCACCTAGTGATGGTGAAGCTGGGCCATCGACTTCTGGCACCTTATCCATGTTGGGTAGTTGCTGAGAAAAACTTTTGATGGCTTCTTCTCCTTGTCTATCTTCATGATCATTGTTCAGAGGGGAGAAGCCATCAAATGGAACTGATGATTCTGTCTTGATACTTCCCGCAGGAGAGGACATCTTTTCGTCGCCAAGAGCTGAAAAAGCAATGCAATTACAATTGCTTAACTATAGTTAAGAAGTGTAGCAATTTTATCTTTTACATGCATAACAATATTCTAAGGGTTGAGTCCAGTTCTACAGAAACAAAGAATATCTGTCACCACAATGAACACTATCAGAAAATTTCATTCTTTGCGAGGATGGTTGAGAAACGAGCCAAGATACTGCAAAACACACGTACATAGGCATTAACCTAGACACTTAACCAGTGTTTGATTCCAGTCTCATAGCAGCAGCAAATAGAGGGAACTAAATCACATATTTCCACTTTCTATACCTTTATTCATGAGTGTGCTTCCAGGATTTGATGGCATCTTTGATATAACTTCCAGAAATGAAAGCTCAGGATCACTAAGAAGATTGAAATCTGTTCTGCTGATGCCATGTCTACAAGAATAATCAAAATTAGTATCAGCTGGAGAACAGTACACTGATCATTGAACAAACTTGTCTACTGCAACAGGCATCCTTAAGTTCAACAAACAACAACAGCAGAAATGCAAGTCTTTTTACTGAATGGTGCTTTAACAGCAATTTTGAGAGGCTGAGCCAGAGAATCAAGACAAGGCTAATCAAAAGCTGAAGGGCACAAGCCAAAGCAGTAGTATCCTATGCTCTCGCAGTACCTTTCACTACCTACATGTAAGTTGTACAAATGGGGCTGTATAAGTTAGGGGCAACCTGGGGTTGACTAGCAGTCTTCTAGAGGAGACATTACAGTTGCTTTATGCTACAAAAACTACAGATCAGGTGCCCTCGGCCCTAGACTTATGATAAGCAAAAACAAAATTATCAAAAGTTCACGTGTTGCCCAGCAACCTTACTTCCTGAACTGTTTTAGAAAAATACCTACTTGGAAAAGCAGCAGTGACAATACATGTAAGCTTAAGTCAAGAAAACAAATCATTGTTAATTTTGCTTACTTGGTCACACCAATAAGCAAGTCCTTGTCGTGCTTCCCACACTGCCACCAGTCAGGAAAGCTGGGAGATGGCTGGGCCAGTTGAAGGCGTTCATCCAACTTCTCATGAGGTAAAACCTGTGGACATTTTTAGCCAAGACTTGAGAGTGTATTTGATTGGGTAACAATGCTTTGAAGACAGTTAAATTGTTCCTAATGTAGTTAATCAATTCTTGAAACTGAACTGGGATAAAGTGTTCAGAGGTTAATGGTAACTGTACTGCCAAAACTATTGTTCTTAACTTTGTGGTTTTGTTCAATGTTATGAATATAAAATACCGGTACTCTACCTCTTCTCGAATCTTTGATAACAGCTGTATCCTGTAAAGACTTCTACTGGCTCGTTCCTCTGAAATAGCTTCCACACTTGTACCTGTAATTAAATTTAGTTCGGATCTTGTTAGCCTCTAACTAGCCAGTCACAAGCTTTAATATTTTAACACCTTACACAGCCTCATTTACAACAGAAGCATTCATCAAACTTTTCAGGATGTGAACAGCAACTTATTTTAATCACAGGCTCTAAACCCAAAAATTAATTAAAACTACAAGTCTGCTCCACCTTCAGGCAAAAAAAAAGGGCTTTTACCAAACACATTCTTAGCAAGCCATTACATGATGCAGTACATGTACAAACCTCGTCCAGCATCATCTTCAGTGGCTTGGCCACAAACTCTCCTACACATGGCCATGAAGTCAATATAGTATGCAGTCAATCTCTCGTCATTCTTCTTGTCCAGTCGTGCTAGGCGTCTGAGGGAAAAACCAAGTAAAGCAATGAACATTTTAAACTAATACTCAAGAAGGGTCACTTTATGTCTTTACAAGGATGGAAGTTCTATACAAAGATGGTTCATGGGACTCACCTATTTCTAACCGAAACAAAGCCAGGATACAATAATATTCTGAGTGACAGGAAAGGTCATCAATCAGCGTAAGGGTACACTGTATTTCTTGGTTTAATTTTCAACCTGTCACACTGCATGGCAAACAGGAATGAAAAGCAACCCGACATAGAAGGAGAATGAGGGTACCACTTGGAAGCTAAAATTTTGTTAACAACCTGCATTTCAAAAGCTTGTCATTCAGATTAACCACTAATCTTAATTAGCAGCTTTCACTGGCAACGATAACTTAACTATTAACAAATCTACAGCACTGCTGTCCCTTAGTCTACCATATCTTGGGTCTCCTCACAGTCTCATTGTAGGTAAGGTGATGTCATCACTCCATTCAGGATGTGAACAGCAAAAATTTTAATCACTGACTGTGACAGAGGGACATGCGTAAGGTAGGATAATCAGGGTTGTCACAAACTTTTGGAGAAGGTAGCTTTATTACTGGAGTTGGTGGGCAATTTTGACATCTGCTTCTAAAGAACCAGACAAACAGCCTAGCAGAGTAACCAGCTAAGATCATAAAGTAGACAGTAATACTTGCCAGCAAGCCAGCTACTTTTGACAACCCTGACACTATGTTGCTATTACCAAACTCACCTGAATCGTGACCAGTCGTAGGTACCGTCTTTCTTATTGTACTCCACACCAAAAGTGGAGACTGTGCGGTAGAAATCCACTTCTTCACGCTTGGACCACCTGTTAGAGAAGAACATTTCAGTTAAATTCAGCAACAATCGTTAAATTAGTGTTAGCTCTGGGTTCTACAAAACCATCTATCACAGTCTGCCTCCTCTCCTTGCATGCACTTGTCACAATAGTCATAGTAACTTTTTTCTCAGACAATTCTGTTCAAGGGGGAAAGGTGCAATGAGGTTTCCCCTATGTAAAGCACCAACCAATGAGACAAGGCCAGACCACAACACCAGGAACTCCGTGCCCTACAGACAATGCCAGCAAAAAGTAATTTTGCCAAGCTGAGATACCATAGAGTAAAGGGATGTAAGGTAAGCAAATACAATTTCTGTAGCGCAACTCAGGTTGTCCAAATAGAGGCACTTCAGTAAATAATGGGGACAAGCAAAAACTCACTTTTGGGCCATTTCTGCTTTCTTCAGTTCTTTCTGTCTGACTGCTTCTTCAAACCTCTCCTTTCTTTCTCTTTCCTGTGTGTCAATTAGAAACAGTCAATACTATGACATGACGGTGTATCTTTAATTTCCAAACAGATTATGACCTAAGACTTTACGTCAAGCAATTAAGTTTCCTTTTGTAGCAGTTACTTTCAGAAGTTGCTAAAGAATACACTGCAAGGTTCTGTGTGTCTCCTCCATTCAATTTTGCATTATCACTGTTCACAGGAAAAGAAAGGGTTTGAAATTATACACTCACCTTTTCTGCAGCTGCTTTCTTTAGTTCCTGTTTCTTCACTACTCTTTGATACCCAGCAATGATTCTTCGGAGCCTTGTGTTCAAATCTGATGGTGTAGGCCACCTTAGACTTGATGTGCCCCTTGCTTCCCCTCCCACTGCTACAAAGAAAAAGAAACAACTCTCTCAAGATCAAGATAAATACACTCCAGAGTAGATTTTCTTTTTTGTCAAACTTGTTAACCAGGTAACATCAGTCTATTTCTTTAACAACTCGACAACAAGCAGGAAGGAGTAAACCCTTACCTTCATAACTCTTGTCTGATTTCCGAGGTGTACCAGGCGAAGATACAGCAGACACAGTGTCCTGAAATGAGTTTGGCTACTAATTACAGATGTTCTTTACATTGCATATCAGAGTCCCTGCCATTATCTAGCCGTCTGATAACATGAATGGAATTTACAACAATAACTACAAAGTATTTTCTACTTCTGCATACAGCACACTTGCCCTTCCTCAGTTAGAAATGGTAGACTACTTGGTGCAATGCCAAATGGTTAACACCACCAGTGTAAGTTTTCAAACCCAGGATAACAGAGAAGTGAACCACCACCCCTGCCATTTTAGGAGAAAGAGTTTGAGTCTCCTCCTTTTCTGAAGAAAGAGAGCAAAAGATCTCCTACATTTTTAGTCAACTTCAGGGTTGTGAAACTACAGATATCGGCCAGCTTGTCCCTACAAAATCAATCATCACCACAACAGCTACTGCCATACAATAAACTACCTGCCGCAGTTGCCCATGTGTGTTCTGCTTCTGTTGTTAAACAGGTTCCACTATTGAGAAAACTCAGAGTTACCTTATCGTCTTCGTCATCCATGTCCTCGTCTTTCTGGGACATACTGGCTGGTTGTTGATAGTCTGGATCATCATTAGCATCATCATCATATCTAAACAAAGACAACAATATTTTCTACTACAACATACACCACTTTTAGAACCAGACATAAAAAAGGCCAGAACAGCTTTGTAAAGAGCATCCTTGATCAGTTGAGAAATTGTCCTCCTGTGTTTCAGTAGTCTAACATGTTTCAGCATCATTTCAAGGATGTTAGCTAACAAGTTTCCCCTTAGTAGTAAATGCTGCAGATTTCACTGCAAGACTGCAATATTACTGAGATTAGCAAAAGGTTTCAGTTTAGTTTATTCATGAAACTAAGATACAGTTCTATTCCTCAAGTCAGCTGTCTTATAATTCTCTCACTCTGTACTAACTACTACTTAAACTGGGGTATCTAAAAGATAATGCTGCGGCACATTCTATTGATAGTGACATATTTTACGCCGTGATTCATCTGCAACTTCATGCATTATGACACATGGATGGCGAGGTGTGGCAAGGGATCGTGGAAAATAGCACATAGTGATCTGACCCATGTTTGAACATAAAAAGATACACATCAATCTCCCCTTTACCAGATCTCGAAAATCGAAAGATGTGGAAGTTGTAGGAGCAGAAATCTAACTTATAAATTCTGTATTGATAGGCATTAAATGTCTCAAGAATGTTGACAGACTGTGTCGAGGACGCGTCCATCACGATGTGTGAAAATGCTAAAGCTTTAGCTTAAATTCATGTTTGGATGAAAAGAAATAGATCGCAGCATATATGAAATTAGCGTGTTCTATGGTTTTCGTTTGTTTTAATTATTCTGCGAGCTTTGGGAGCGACGATTTCTCTTCATTTAAGAATTCGGCCAAGTAGGCGAGACTGCTAAGAAATGACATACTAAGTTTAAAATTAAGATGTCACAATTAATCGTCCAGATTTTACAAACTTTCACATACTGCATGCATTAAGAACAAAAGCAAGAGTTGTGAAAGCAGGCACAATCTCCTTCACATCGTTTTACAGGTAAATCAGAGCAAAACACAACCACTAATCTCTCTCACTGGAATCCACGCGAAAAGGCGTCCTCCTGTAGTTCGTGGCGCAACGCACTCTGGTAAAAAGTGGCGCAGTGCATTCTGGTTAAATAAGATGCATTCTGGTAAAAAGTGATGAATTCGAGAATTTGGATCCCCTTTTACATATTCTTCTTAAATCCCGTTTATGTTGCTGCTCGCTCGCTACGCTCGCTCCGCAGCAATTATGTTTTCCCCTGGCAGGTGCATCTTGCCTGACAACTTTGAATTGAACAGAGTGAAAAACAAATTAACCAAATAATATCTTGTGAAAACCATAAAGCACTGACACTTTGATTTCACCTTGAAACATAACTTGCACTGTGATTAGTTAAACAGTAGAACAAGCCATCATGATGATTATTAGGGTTTGCAGCTGTTCATCTCACACCTTATTGGTTTTCCCTCACTAATAAATATTCCACAAATAATTCTAAGTACTGCCATTCACACTTTTCTGATATACACTGTAAAACAGCAGGATTCAAACAACAAGAGCCATCCTTTCAATAGTGGAATTACTCTTACCTATCATCTGGGTCAGTGGCTTCCCCAGCAATATTGCTTGGAAGACCAACTTTTGACAGGAAACACAAGCTGGGATCTGCTCGCATTGTCTTGTAATGCTCATAACCTGATAAGTAATGGAACAAATAATGAGGCAGGTTGGTTTTCTAATGACAACCTTAAGCCTACAACCAAAGATATTGCAAATCAACGACCACTGAATTAGTGCTAAATTGGGATCAATTGCTCTTTGCACGATTCAGTCTCAGTTCAAAGCACAAAAAGCTTTTCTAACCAGGGCTAAAACTTTTAAAAGATATATATATTAAATGAGATTATCAATAATCAGAGTTAACTAGGAGATCTGCTGTTGGCCAGCAGGTGATCGCCACGGGCATGCATAGTTGTGCCATTGCTGTGCAGTTTTGCCCTTGGTCTTGCTCTGCATAGCTTTGTCGCTTTGCCTTTGGTTTGCCCCCTCCCACCTGTTTCTTGGTTCATGGTGGGCCCTTGTGTCCAGGTAGGTACAATTATTCTCCACTGAGAATTCAGTGTGACAGGTGCTAGGGGGAGGTGGCCTGTGGGAGGTTGCCATGGTTACCCCCTTATTTGCATTTTGCCTACACTTGCTTGCTCATTGCCTGCTTTGCTGTCAATTGGCACATACCCTCCATTTTGAATATTGCTTCTCAACAAGTTAGAAAAAAAACATCTAGTCACCTTTTGGCAACCACAAAAAGAAAAAAAAAAACAGTTGCCAAATGCAAAAATATAGTCACCTGAAGGTATAACAATCAAAATAGGACTTCATTAGCATCATTATTCAGCTTCTGGTTGGCTTTTGGCTAACATACAAACACTCACCATACTTGTAGACCCCAACCAAAAGTGATTTATCACATTCCTCATCCCACCAGGTGGCTGGGGGGTCTCCTTCAGGAGGGTAGATGATTATGTCCAAATCACTAAAGAAACAAAAAAAATCATAGAAATTGAATACGATATGAAAAATAATATGATATGAGAAAAGAGTTTCAGAATTCATCAGTTGCAGCACAAAGCAGTGTGAAATGTTCAAGCAAGGTACACAATGTAAGGTATACAATGTAATAATAACAATAATAATAACAATAACAATAACAATAACAATAATAATAATAATAATAATAATAATAATAATAATAATAATAATGGGCCTTTTGCAACAAACAGGCTCATGGTACAAAATCCACCATGTAGGATGGCAAAAGAATGTGAAGCCTCCAGAGCAAAGCAACTTCAACCAGTAAAATTTGGCTGTTTCTTTGTTTTAGACATCGTGTGACCATTTGTTGCAAAAGATCATCTGGCATGAAATAAAAAATTCTTAAGTAAACAAGACAAATAAGAGACATTTTGGTCCTAGAAGCAAATAAAAGTAGTAACCTATCCTAACGTTTCCCTCTGCTATAGAGAGGCAACATCACTCTTGGCTTGACAAGTACTTCAAAACATTTCATTTACTATATATCATCACCAAAATGATATGTAAAAAAAATACAAAGTAACTGTGGTAGTTCAATATTATCCTTGGTACAACTTGGTATCTTCCTTTGTTTCATATACATTACAATAATTATATTACCATACACCTAAACATAAGAAAATACCAAATTTGAACCACAACATAGGCACTTTCCCCAAAGTCCCAGCTTACCAAGCGCTCCATACAAATCAAAGGAAAAAGAATTCACAATAACAAACCTTGCATTGCATCCCTCCTTTATCTTGGGTCCAAGTTTTCCAATCACTTCATGTCTCAGAAAGTAAAGCAGTTTGACACGCAAGAGAATCCTTTCAGAGAAAAAAAAAATTTGTAAATGTGAGGCAAAGTTAAACATGGCATTGACATAAGCTCCATGCACTGCATGATTGCAGTAACTGCGGTGACATCTCTTAGAAAAACATAAATTGAAAGGTTTCTCCAATTGAGAAAATTAAACTAATTCCAATTCTAAATCTCAGTAGAAAGGAAAGGTACATGCAATCTTACTTGTTGCAGTGGTGTTGTAAATGCTTCTTGTACCCTTCATCTAATATAAGAGTCTCTGGATCACATGTTCGCCACTCACTACTGACTTCAAGAAGAGCAATGGCACTCTTGTTCTTGTTTGTAGTCTTGCCCTTCTTGTTTCTTGTCTTGGTCTTGCCTGTTGCTGGTAAAGGAGTGTAAGTGGCATCTCTTTCCTCACTGGGTAGTCTTTCTCTGGTGGCAGAAGCCTTGATGAGATCTCGAATAAAACCCTTTACTTTCTCATCCCCTTTGTAGTGGTGGAGACAATAGACCAGTATGGTGCGGGAAATTGCTTCAACATCTCTTTCTGAGACCTTGGTCTTGAATCTTCCAGAAGTAATCACATCTTTCCACTGTCCCCAGCTAAATCGATAAACAATAGATCTTAAACAATTATACAGGATAAAGCAAATATTCTTAACATCTGTTGACTAACACAAAGAATAAAAGCAGTTTTTAGCTCAAAAAGAGCAAAGAATATTGTAATCAATGGATGTCAACAATAGTTATGTTGATAAAATGCCAGATATTGATCTAATTTACACAGCTCGTTTATTCATAATGCTAACATAATAAGTCTGGTGTGGTTTAAATTTCACATAGATTTGAACTTTTGAAACCATTGTGTTTTCTATTTTACTTGGTTGGGTACGAAACATCTATAGGTACATCAAACAGCTTACCCATAAATGAGCAGGTTCTTTTCCACTCGGAAACATTCCACTCTGGTCCAAGATGATCTCCGTGGCAAAGGTGCTTCATCATCTTCTTCAAGGTCCAAGTCTGACAGTTCAAAATCCCCATCCTCATTGCCATATCTCTTAGTTTGTTTCCTTTGTCGTGGGGCATCAATGATGCGATTATCCTGAAAAACATGTTATTTGATTACTTTCTCCCTCAAAAAGTTTGAAAGTCACTTACAAACCAATACATCATAATTGCAATGTTTATAGCATTGTTTAGGAACTAACCCATTTGAGGTGGAAGAAACTGTCCAAAAGATAGGGCATATTTTCAACTGTACCAAAACTTCAAGATACATTTAGTATGTGACTGAGCAATTTAAGTTCAGCAGCACACATTTTATTCCAGATCTGGGCCAGGTTGTTTGAAAGTCTGTTAACTGTAACCCAGGATTAAAAGCTGACTGAAGTATTTATTTTCTTTTATGAAAATACTTTCCACTGCTTATGTTTAGTGTAGTTTGAGATTATTCAAACTCAAAACTGAAGGACAAACAATATACATAGAGAACATCTCACTCAAAAGTTATGAAACTGTAATCACAATTCCCGCTAATCTTGGGTTAGCTTAATTGGGCTTTGAACAACCCAGCACTGTGGTCTAGATAATAGAAAGAAAGCAAAAGATCTAACTTCAAGGGGGGGGGGGGGGGAGGGGCGAAAGTGTTTTACTTCCACAATACCTGTCTTGACCCTCATATGACTCATATTCTTGGGGCAACCTGTAATCAACCCATTAATATATGGGCAGGCCTTAAACTTCAGCTGTATGGCCTACCTTGTTCATGAGATCAACATCCAATTCAGCTTTTTTGGCCCATTTCTGCCAGAAGTCAGGGTCATCAATATCAATTTCCTCTTCACCTTTGGATGACACAAAGCTTGCCTACAAGAACCCAAAAAGGACAGAAGGTTATAAGTATATCCACCACAAGCAAGTACTGTAGGGACTGAAGGCAAGGAAGCCTAACACCCTGATATGGGCACACCACTTGATAGGGGCACCAGTTACAATGGACAGGGTACCAACCAAGGGACTCTGATAGGTAGCTGAAAACAAATCACTGACAGAAACATCTTCAGTCCTTCATTTAATTCCATATTATACAAACCGTTTGCTTGGACATAAATCATTACCACAAGTTAAATAATGATCAAACACTTTTAACACCTTCGCAAAAGTTGATCCCTTGCCCTGAGACTCTAGTACGACGACCTGTGTGCGACGCTCAAGAATCTGATCAATGTCTTCTTCACAAAATCTGCTGAGGCAAAGGTATAAGAGGTTACAATGTTACAGATAATATACTAAGAAACCACATACATTACAATATGAGAAGACACTTACTTTGAACTGTCATCATTTTCTTCTTCCATGATCGCACCATAGGCACCCTTTCTTAGCAAGTCTTCAATCTCTCTCTTGGACAGTGATTGCTGGAGAGCATAAGGTAATCAATAAGTTTACTCTAATTGACCACTCTTGAATTAACATACAACAAAATTTTCATAGATCAATTTTCACACCAAATCATCATCATAGAAACAGTTTATTACACCAAGTTCCAAGGTCAGCATTACAGTTCACAGTTGTCCACACAGACAGAAATAAGTGTAACTGACTTTGCTATTGCTCCTAATAGTTTGATAGTAGTTTACTTTGATTGGGTGAAACAGTTTAAACAAGGTTTTCTTGGAAAACAACAACAAAAAAAAACTACAGTGTGCAGCAGACGCAAAACCATAAAATCATTTAAAATTATCTTTGATGAGTTATTCAAAATACATTATTGAAAGCTACCCTTCTTGTAAGTTCTTACATTGTTACTTGCATTCTCCTTGGTATTCATGGATTGCAGCACAGCCTTGTCCAAGCCTAGCTTCATGCTTGCCCTGTCAAACATTTCACGCTCATAAGAATTCCTAGTGATGAGCCTGTACACCTTGACAGACCGGCTCTGTCCAATTCGATGACACCTTGCCTGAGCTTGAATGTCATTCTGAGGATTCCAGTCTGAATCGAAAATGATAACAGTGTCTGCAGCTGTCAAATTAATTCCTAACCCTCCAGCTCGTGTGCACAACAAGAAGACGAAGCGATCTGAGTCGGGTTTGCTGAACCTGTCAATAGCTGCCTGTCGGAGATTTCCTCTGACACGTCCATCTATCCTCTCATATGGATATCTCATGTGAACAAGGTAGTCTTCCAGAATGTCAAGACAACGAACCATTTGTGAGAAAATAAGGACTTTGTGTCCACTGGATTTCAGTTTGGGTAAAAGTTTGTGAATAAGGACAAGCTTTCCTGAGGCTTCAATCATGATGTTAGCGTGTTTGGCTGTCTTTTCAACCAGTGACAAGTTATGCTCTGAAAGCACTTTGTCCTCAGCACCATTGATCAAGAAAGGATGATTACAGCATTTGCGGAGTTCCATCATGGTGTTCATCAAATTTGGTACATTTGCACTGGATGACACTCCCTTACTTAGGAAGGCAAAGTTTCTTTCCAGGATGGCTCTGTACAGCTTTTTCTGGATGGTGGTAAGTTCAACCTAATAGGAAAGTTTTAAAATAAGAGTATTACTAAGACAGGCCTTGGCCATAAGCTAAAACTGCAATAGACCAAGGCAAGAATTAGAAACCCACCTCTATGATGGTTTCTTCTTTGGGAGCAATGTTTTTCTCAACATCTTCCTTAAGTCGTCTCAACATCATTGGTTTCAAAAGCTAGTCAGAAAAACAAGCAAACAAAAATATATTAGTGAACACAAATACATCAAAAAAAATTGCAAGAGCAGCAGCTGTTGCCTTTCTGGTAGACTGATGTGTTTGGAAAACAAACAGATAGATATCTGAAATTTTCACCACTTTATGATGTAGTTCACTCCTCTAAAACACTCATTGGTTAAACATGGCATCCTCTTGTAGATCATTGTCCAAATATGATTAAAATATGATTACAACTGATTGGACTTCATATCAAAAGAAAAAACAACTTTCCTTATTCTCAAAATCATGCACTTTCTTACTTTTTTGAACTGATCATAGAACAGAAGGACAAAAATAAATTAAGAAGTCAAATGATTCTCAAAGTTCAAATGAAAATGAGTTATAAAATAAGTCTTACATTATCAACACACCTGTTTGAGTTTCTCGACTTGAGCCTCCGTCTTCAGGTCACCAAACTCCATAAGGAAAGCCACTTGAGAGGGAAACTGAGCTGGTTCTAGGAAATTCAGAAGACTGAACAGTTCATCTACATTGTTCTGTAGTGGGGTTCCTGTCAACAGTATTCGATGTTCCTTAAAATAAAATATCAGTATTTTAGTTGTGCTACTGAATGCCTACATTACTTTTTCAAGCAGGACACATTATTCTTTACAAAAGAATGTCTACATCGTACAATATTGTCACACAGGCATCAAGCTTCCACTTCAAACAATTAAATTTTACATGAACAAAGATGGTACAATTTTAAGAAAACATTAAAAATAGCTGTTACTGTTATGCTGGTATTTTCCATTAGAACTAGTTTCTAGCCAACTGGTAAACTAGATGGTCATTTCACAAGCTAAATCTGTTATTAAATCAGAGACAAAAGAAGTCATCATTTAGTATACCATGCTCAGGTTGTTGAGGCCCTCCAGTAGTTTGCAGTTGCGATTCTTTAAGCGATGCGCCTCATCAATTACCACACATCTCCAGGGCACTGCGCTCAATTGCATGTTGTCAGCTAGTTTGAGAGATAACAGAGCAAAACCATCTTGTCATTTTAATGTAACTTTTAACAGATTTCTCAAGTAACTTCACCTGAACTATCTAAAATCAAACCATCTGACTTTTGCAGAAGGTACATCTACATGTAAGCACAATGCAAGCCATATAATTGTGATCAATCTTTACACATCAATGTTTATGTAACAGATGTTTTTACCTATGATTATTTCATATGTTGTAATCATTGCTTCAAACTTAAACAATCCAGAATAGGGTTGGCCCTAGGAAACAGAAACAAATAGCAAATTATCCTCTTCACTCAAGCCAGCAATTCTATTAGCACGCAAAATTAAGAATGTTCACAAAGTTAGTTTCCCAAAGAAAAGCTGAATAAAGGTAATCTTCCAAAATGCATATTGACTGAGATACAGCAAGTTGGATGAAAAGTTGCCTGTTCAATACCCCTGATCTTGAGCTAACGTTTTCACCACCTAGCTCTCTGAATTAGTATATAGGCTAAAATAACTTCAAAAAAAATCCCTCTCCAGTTTTGAATTTCATTATCTGATTGTGCCAGTTGTACATGTACATCAGAATATCTCATGACTGACTGAAGAATTCTTACATGGATGGTTGTAGCATCAGGTATCACTACCATGTGCTGATGTACATGTACGAACACCAAGTAAGCAAATATAACTTACATTTTCATCTCTGAAGTAAAATTCATACTCCTGAATCAAGTGACGGCTTGATGCACTAGAAAGACAAATGAAGACCATAATTATGTTAGTTTCACAGTTACTCTTTAGAGTTCAGAACAATAGTAAAAATACTATGATTGATTTAAAGCAAAATGCATCAGAAACACATCCTCAAAAAAAGACAAAAGGGCAATACTTTGTCCGCTACACTCCAACAATTTAATATGTTACGTTATTTGTGTATTCCCGTTGTTGTAAATTATAATATTACTTTGTCCTGTACACGAAGAGCAACTGACCTTCCATGATAGACAACAGCATTTATGTCACTCCAAGTCTCAAATTCCCTTTGCCAGTTAGAAATGGTAGAGAGTGGTGCTATCACAAGAAATGGCCCCCTGACACCATACCGCTGCAAACAACAAGTATTTTCTCAGCTTTTGTACAGTCATGTACAAATGACCATAGCTGGTCACTCACACAGCTTAAGAGAATTTTGGAGATGAAAATATGATCATGAAAAAAGCTAGAAGTTAGCTTGTCACAGAGCAAGACATGTTCTACATTGTAATTTTAATCACATTCATTGTAAAATATTGCAGTCAGACGATCTGGATTTCAGTGGAGTGTTAGTTCATTTCAAAAATTAGTCATTGGCATGACTGCATCTACCATCTGACTGACATTTCCAAATCTGATAAATCTATACTATAGTGTTTGAAGAAATAACTTAAAGTGCACCTAACCCCAAAAATTTTTTTTCGCTAGAACGAATCTACTTATTATTTGAAATAGTTCTGCGAAAAAATTTTTGGATTCCGTTAAATCCTCGATTTTCTGTGCCACGACAAAATCTCGAAAATAGCTCCAAAACACCGCCATTTTGTTTCACGACCGAGTTTGAGGAGAATGGGTCCAGCGGCTCTTGTGACGTCTACCCAGGAAGGTTGGATATCTCATTTCCTCTCATCTCCTTCAGGATGGTGCAATACACATTCGAAAAGTGCGCAGAAACGCCTTCCAGAGGTGCTATCGGCTGTTGCAGCAATATTCTAGATTTAAAGAAAGGTATACTGTACAATTTACTGGCGATGATCGGCTAATGGTGCAATAAAGACGTAAACGATGGTTGATTTTGTCGAACCGAAACAAGCGAACTGAATCTGTGAGAACCATTGAAGAACTCTCACTGGAATTTGTTCCGCAGACTTTCGAACGCTGTTTTCATAAATTTTCTGCTTAAAGCTAACCAGCAATTTGTAGAAATACCACCGACAACCTATATCTTCCAATCCCGCAGTATTTATAACATAACCAGCAAAGTTGTGTGATCCGGTCATGATCAAGAAGCGTTATACTGATACGTAAATAGATCGCAACTGTACGCCGCCAACCAACACTTATTTCTCTTTCGATTTAGATGAAAGTCGAAGATTAATCCTCTAGAATTACATGATAACAAAATTGTTAGACTCACAGAGTTTTTCGAAGGTTTGGAAATCAGCAGTGCGACAAAGATTCTGTGCAATAGCGTCGAAAATATGACCGCGTAACATTATCTGCGGACCGCTTAGGGAACACATCCTTTTCGCTTATCCGACGAATTTCACTGCAAACTTTGAGAACAATTTACATTGGTTATTTGGAGTTACGACTTAAAACGTGTGACAATGTGAAATCGGTAATTGTATGAAATGTTTCCTTCCACCTTGCTTCCCGCAGCTTCAAAAATACAGGTCCAAACAATACGATTTTCAATCGATCGAAGCCAATGTTTTGGAGGTCATCAAGTCTCGAAAACTGCAACACGTACGTCGCTCTTATAAACATGAAGCATTCAACTGAAAGTAAAACACAAACTGGATTTAACAGAACCTTGACAAAATACATTCTCGGTAAGGACAAATGTAAACGGGCTATAAACACGCGTGGGAATCTTATATTTAGTTGACGAAATTACCATCCAAAGTAGTCCTTGAGTTTTCTTTCCTGCTGTTCGTTTGCCTGCTCCTCCACTTCGTATCTAGCTTTCCATTCCTAATATACAAGCAGCTCGTCCGCAAAGACGTCTTCCCCGTCGTCGCTTGAAATATTGCAAATTGTTCTCAAAGCTCTAAGCAGTGAGTTCACAGTTGTCGAACGTGCTCGATCGAAGTTTATTTCGGAGCCTTCCGAATCGAAACTTAACTCTGACTCCAGTGACAAAAAAGAAATGATTCTGAGACAAAACTTGGACGTTTTAGTCCCAAAATACATCGGAACGATTAGTTTTGCATTCTATTTTCTCGAGCAAATACAGTGAGTTGACTGAGGCGCCATTGTGTTTGGTTCCTGGGTAGACGTCATCAGGTACCGCCGCCCCAGACTTCCTAAAACGCGGTCGTGAAACACTTAATCGCGACTTTGAAAGGGCACAGAAAATCGAGGATTCAACCAAATTCAAAAATTTCTTCGCCCAAATGCTTCAAATAAAGTCTAGATTTGTTTTAGCGAGAAAAAAAATTTTGGGGTTAGGTGCACTTTAAGTTGGAATCTTCTTTTCAACTGTAAAACACTCACCTGCATTTCAATAAGAAATGAGATCGACTGGATAGTTTTACCAAGACCCATTTCATCAGCTAGAATGGAGTTTTGCCTAGATTAAAAAGAGTACAAAGTTGACTGTTAGCTTACAAAACCTAAGGTTAAAATCTATTAGAGTCACAATCAACTCTAACACCCACAATACAAGGATTTTCCTCAAAGCCACAAAGCATATACATAGTTTTCATGAATAAAGTGACAAATCAAACGCTTAAGGTGGCTCCATAGGGTAATCATTTATGGCGTTGCTCGCACAAGTGTTATGTTTTGAATGCTGTTTTCGCATTCACTTTCACACCCAGTCCTTTCAAACTTATTACATGTAATAATGAGTGATTAAATAGCGTTTTGCTATCATCTCTGTTAAAATTTTGGCCTTAAGTCTTGAATTATGAATGCCCAAACAAATGTGTTTTTTACTGTTTGTGTGGCTTTATTTGTGATTTTCTTGAATTTTCTAAGGTGAAATCTTCCAAAATTTTTACAACGCATCACTTCCAGCAGGATATGAATTTCAAACACAAAAAAAGTCGGGTTTGTAAAGGCAGTTTTTTCGATTTTTTCAAATTTATGTCTTTTACTGCTGCAAAAAATCTGGTCTTATAGATTTCCCTGAAAAACGAGCCCTGACTAAAGTAAAATATTTACTACCAATCTGCCAAATTTTAGGGAATTTCACCAAAGGAACCGTGAGAAAATTCACTGTCAGTTTTGCTTTTTGTGCTCATGTTGACGTCAGAAAATATCAAAAAACACTGAGGTTTTGCTTCGAGCGAGCGCAGATTACTTGAGCTTTCATCCTCAGCGTGCATGCGATCGTAAAACTATAGGGAGCCACCTTAAGCAAGGCAAAGTAAATGTTTACAAACATAATCAGCATAAAGGGAACTACAGTAGACTATGATTGCATCAGTTGAATTGTTTACCTGTTACACCAGCAAAAGGTAAGCCAGTTTACACCTTCTAGTTGATAATCACGCAATGTATTACCATCCTTGTACACTGGTGTTGTGTCCATTTTACACCATTCGTGAGGGTATGGGCGGGGACGAAACTACACAGAAAAAAAGGTTTATATTGAATTTAAAGAGAACGTTTTGGCGAGTTGATTTCATTTGGTTGAAGCAGATGATCTGTAGAACTACAGCTGAAGAATTTAGATGCATATCAGATAAATATGTGTAACAGTCCTGTGAATTTTTATTGCTTCATGTTACAGAATCAGCTGAAGTACCAACTATACATGTATACATAGGCCCTATAGCTTGTACACAAAAATAGGTCATTTTGCCTCTTTACCTAAAACTTATTATGTGTAAATGACCATCTTTTATTTGAAAGAAATTGAACAAATTAGATGAAACACATTTTAACTGAATTGGCTTGTAAAAAGACTCATTTCAACACAGAGTCCAAGAAAGCAGCTAAACAAATGGCCTGGTTGTTTTTATGTAATATACAGTATCAAACATGTTTCATCCCACGTTCAAGGATGACAAGGATTGGACTTTTTTTTTTGAAGCTTGAGGCATTTGGAAATGTGATAAAACAGTGGTTCATGTGTTTGATCTTCTCAAATGGATCTAAATCTAAGAACAGAGACATGAACTTATACAACTTCAATATGTTAATTAAGAACACATTCAAAGCACATTCTCAACACTCCTACAGTTATTGTTTCTTGTTTCAACTTGATGACTTATAATAAGTTTGGGTAGTTTTGAAGGAAAACTGTTAGATTTATTCTCTGCTAGATTCACAGTTTTTGTTACAATAGAACTTACTTGTCTTAGTTGCATTGGTGGGAGTTCCTTAAGCTTTTGAAACTGTTTGATTTTAGCTTTGTCCACATCAGCCTGTTGGAGAAAAGGACACGCCATGAGTATAATGGACTTATTGGTCGAATTTATGCTAGGTACAAATAATCCGTCTGAGATGAATTATCCGTCTGAGAATGGTAATACGTCTGCTTGAGACCAATGAATGGTCAGCAAAGATGAAGTATGTGCCCAAATTCATCTTCAGCTCATTCATCAAAACAGACCAATCACCTGCAGACAAATTTGAGCACATAATTCATCTTAACACCAGATTTATACTTTTTCTGTCTTAGATGGATAAATCATCTCAAATGGATAAATTGTCTCCTAATATAAATTTGGCTGCAAATAATTTGTCTTTAGGATAAATTCAACCATTGTTACATAATCAGAAATGGGTCTCTTGACAACAATAAATTTAAACATCTTAGAAACATGTGGCTGAAAACTTGTCCAATTTATAAATTATTTGCACAATTACTCCCTGAATTGTACTCGACTCAGTGCTCAATTTCCATATTCTTACCCCTAATGATAGACGTTTCTACGCTTTGCGATATCCACCACTAAAAACTGGACTCTTGAAAGCTCAAACATTTTTCATTTTCCCTTGAAGGTTTGAGTTTTGTGAGTTAACTCAGTTATGTTTCTTAAATGACAACAGCTTGGAGTACCAAGTGTCCCTTAACTTTGATAAAAAAAAAAAAAAGAAACACTGATAATAACAAGCAAGAAAAATTCTTCCAGCTCATTTTCAGGTGACTAACCTCAATTTCCCAAGTGCTTTCCTCATAAGGCTGTGAACACCATTTCACAAGGTAGTGTGTGATTGGCTGCAACAACAAAAAAATTGGAGATTCATTTCTTGAATGACATAACTACTATTCACAGTTTACTGCATCCGAGTGTAACTTGAACATAATGTACATCCAACAAGTCCTTTTGGACAACCTAGTCCTTTGCTTAATTGCCTGAAGTTTATAAAATTTCCTGATCTTGTCACATTTTATATTTCAGTTTATCTATCTATATAATACCTTAATTGGATATCTGGCTCCACTAGCCCCTACTCTATATAATTTAAATTTAAACTTTACATTTTTGTAAGAACAAGTACAAATAAAAGCTGATGTGTACAGTTTTTTGGCTTCAAATGATAAATAAGTGTAGTGCTTACATTTACGGTTTCTGTTAATCCTATCTGCCTGCTATGGATTAATTTAATACATAATATTTGGACATGCAGACAAACATAAACACCAGGTTGACAATGAAAATGTTTGCCTGCAACACTCAAGTGCCCCTCACATTTTTTTCCTTTTAACCTTTAATTTCTTAACTGCCCAAGAATAAAATCAAACATATTTTTTAACTTGGAAAAACCAACAGAGTACACTAGAGCATGAGATATCTTTCACTTGAACTGTCATAACAATTTCTGCTGCCGGTAGCCATTCTAATCTGGAGGTGAGGAAACAGAAAGTAGGAATTCTGTCGGATGCGGGGGAGAAGCTAGCCTAAATCCAGTCTGCACTATTATGCAGCTGTGAACAATAAGAACTAAAGTTTAACCAATGGGAGTATTCTGAGATATTATTACTCTTTTAAAAGTCTTTGTAGTCCCTGTTGATGGTTAAGAAAACTTCATTGTTTTAAGTTTCGTTTGAGATAAATTCAACTACACCTATAAAGCCTTTTCATTATAGCCTGAAACAACAAGTCGGAAACTGACATACAGGTTTACAATACAACAGCAAATCACTTTCTAGTTTAGGATGTTAGGAGTGAGTTACTTTCACTTGACTGATTTGAATCAAGGAAGACTGAGTTGACAAATATATACAAGCTATACACTTGATAACAAATATATGCTTGTGGTGAAGTATTCTGAAAAGTAATTCAGTTACTTGTCTGATAAGCATAAAATTGCTGTTGGAGGTTGACCATCTCAATGCAATACATTTGATATTTACTGCAATGCCATGTTCACAAGGGTACCTCCTTCCCAAACACCAACAGATATCATACAATTATGAAGAAGAATAAATTTAATTGTTTGTTCAACCTAAAAAAGTAACACCCTTGTGAACAAACTAATTCTACACAAAAGCAAACAAAAGGGGACAAAGATTTCAATATTAAAGTATACCATACAAAATCAACAATAGTGACATGAAAAAAGCAATTTGCTTGTCTCATGTAAACTAAACTTGTCTAGTCAGGCATGTGTGACAACATAAACACCTGCAGGAAATGCGCAGTTGCAATTTCAGAGATGACACAAAAAAGGTATTACCCCACGAGACAAGCGTCACTTCACATTGATTAAAACAGTCTGACAGTAGTGGGTTATAGCATATGATAATGTAGAAATACTGTTCAAAAAGGTGTTTGAATAGTATTTTTATTGACCCTGGTCACTGGAGTGAAACTCAAACGTGATATCCATATACAGATATGGCAGATAAAATTGTCAATGAGTATGCTGCCACTGTTGACATAAATCTATTCACTGATCATCAAAGAAAAGAGCTGCTAACTTGGTGGTATTGAAGCTCAATCAGGAAATTTTGTCAAGGCTTCATCAATAAAGGTAATGTGAGAAAAACTGTTTTGTGAATTCTCTAACCTAAATTGTGCTTTAGAAGTAATATTGACATCAAAATAATATATTTTATGATTTACACATCCAAGACAACAATAGCGTGTAAGAAAATCAAAGTAAAACACCCTATAAATTAAGAGCCTCTTCAACAAAATGACACCTCTTGATGAGGCCAAAAGGTGTACTGGAAGAATTACAAGTATTCTTCAAAAGAGAAGTCAAACTCATGACCAAGAGGAAGAAAAATGCTATATTTTAAGCTTGAAAGGCAGATCAGAATTAATTATTCATGTTCACTAAGGGGCGAAGTTTACAACATTTGCATATTTCTTAGACATGAATTATGGAGTCTGGTTTATTACAAAGCCAAAAAATAGCTCCCCTTTGTACTGGTAAACGAAAAATCTGCGCTGTTTTAATTGAATTGTTTGTGATGTTATGTACGTAAATACTGTAAAAAAACTTTTCATAGAAATACTGCAACTCAAAGATCTACACTTTAGAAATGACAACTGTTTGCTAGCTTTCAAAATCTTGAAGCCACACTTTAATTTTAATTAAATCTTTTGTAAAGAAGGCAAAACTGGTCATCAGAAAATAGAATCAATGATCTCAAACATCTGTTGAAGATGTGTCTGATTCTAATCACTAAATCTTTTATTCTCTGGCAGTCCACTACAGGACACAGACAAAAGCAAAAATACTGCCAATTAAATCTACATAAATAGCAACAATATTGTTCCAAGACAAGCTTATTACGTATTCTTTTCTAAGCAGATTAGGAAATGTAAAGAAGAAACATGGCTTTTTTAGGGAAGATTACAAAGATTAACTGTGTCTATTTTTGTCTCACAAGTGACCCAGTTTTGTTGTCTAACCAATACATGACCTTGTTACCGCAGACATCAATAACTTTGACAGCACGCGATAATTACTATCTATCAAACATGTGCATACCAAGATATTTAGATAGCACAGACTTGAAAACTGTAAGCCAAAAAAGCCAATTTTATCTTTAGGAGCAAATAAAGATTACCACCAAGTGTGTATATAAACATGACCTTTAAAATCCTTTAAAAACTCAAAAGTTGTCAAGATAACCCAGGCATAAAACAAACTTCTTATTACAGCAACTGTGTCACGCACACCTGAGTTCGGCGGCTCAATATTCTGTTTGACTGTTACAAATTTTGCTTCCTATACCTGTACTGATTCCCTGAAATGAGTGCTAACCTATAATTACTTAAGTTTTTATGTCAAATTTCAACAATCCAATCCGGGAGCAAACAAACCTCTAACATTGCATTTATTTTGCACAGAGTACACGGTGTAAATTAATGTGTCTTATTCAGTTTGTGACTTACCTCACCAGAATTTTGATCAACTCCAGTAGACATATCTAATACACGGTCTACTTCAACATAATCAGGATTAAAGGGCTCTTCGTCAAGCTGTTGGAATAAACAATACCAATGTTTGTTGCTGAATGAACAATGTTTTGATGTGAAACCTGAAAATTAAAAAACAATTCAAAGTAGTTTACCTATTCATTAACTTCTTTTTTTAAAAAAAATGGACATACCTCACTGAAAAAGGTCATGGCGTTTTGCTGTTTGGCTTTGTATCGTTTGATTTTCATGTGTATTCTCTTGTCTCCTCTAGCCAATTTGTCTGCGGTTGCCCATTCACAGTGAAGATAAGAGCTGAAAGAAAACAGAAACCAACATTTATGTTAGATGGTTTGTAATAAAATTTTACAACACTCCACTTAAATACAGGGAAAAACTCTGACTCACTAGTTCTTAAACTTGACCAAGAATTCCTCATAATTTCCAAGTTCTTCATCCTACAGAACAAATTGGACACATGCTTTTAGTTTATAGGAAAGGTGGATCTACAAAAACTGGGTTAAATACTTTAACACTGGAAATTTTCAGCAGGTCATAGTTGGGTTTTATAAAATACAATATGAGTAACCCTACCTGTTTTGTTCTCATGGCCAATATTTTCTCAACTGTTGTTGTCTCTTCAACTTCAGGTCCCACTGGTATATAGCCTTGACCAGCACTGTCACCTGGGTATGCTGCCTGCACGCCACCTTCAGCAGGCTCCTTCTCTCCTTCCTCGTCAGACAAGTTGTAGTCAAAGTCGTCCTTGTAGGTCTTCTTCTTGCGTTCTCTGAGAGATCGTCGCTGAAAGTAGTCGAGTATACAAGGTGAAATTATACTCTGAAGTTGAAGTAATTCACTCTGAAATATTTAGCTACTATATAGCACAAATACTAATAACCATGATCAGATTCACAAAATATTTTTTCAACTCCATTGCTAAGATTGCATTAAAAAAAGTAGTTTTCTATGTCAAATTTTAAGAAGACTTTCAAACTTACAGTAATACTGGAAACATGATCCTCTTCAAAATAGCTTGGAGAATTTGGTGGTGAAGGTTCAGCATCAGATGAATCTTTCCTGCTCCGCACAGGGGTTGGTTTTGCCAACACAGTTGCTGGTGGCCTGAATTTTAATAAAGACCAAAGCCAATCAGATTGTTATTATTATCTGCCCTTTCAGCATGATGCAAGGCACAAGGTAGTCTGAGAATCAGGCTATTCTAAGGGGACAGGAAGAAAATAGAACAAAGAGGGCAAAGGTGAATTCCTTCCCCTTCTCCCTTTCCCTTGGGAAGACCTGGTATTCAGGCTAGGAATAAGGCCTCAAGTCATGCAAGTTAAAATTGTGACAAAAGGTGTTTCTGTAACAATAAAAGTTGCATGAAAATGTCAGTGCATCCTTTGACAGTTTAATGAATACTCAGTGAATACTATCAGATATCTGTATATCTGGCTGATTCTCCCATTTTTGTCTATTCGCAATAGAACATGTTTCTTTACCATTAAAAGGCAAATTATTCTTGACTGTTGGCTTAACTACATAAAATCATAGTTTTTCAACTTTAACTTTACGAAAACATTAAGACCCCTTGTCCTTGTTTTCTATGAGCAATAGCCAACTTAGTTCTGCCTTGTTAACCACACACATTCATCTGTTTAAAAAAAAAAAACTCAGGCTCATGATTTAATTGCTAATTAGATTGCAGAGCTTCAGTAGAGCCACCAATAGAAATCTAGGTTAATGATAATAATCAACTCATTACCTCCACAACAAAGAGATTTGTAACCCTACATTTAAAGGCGTACACAAAGAATGTACTATACCTACTTAGATGACACACAGAAATTAACAGGAAAGAAATCAAAACACAAAAAATGTTTCAAACTGAACCTTGAAGTCTGTGAGCTCCGTACTGGTGCTGGTTTTTGAACTATAGAAGGGCCCAGACTAATAGGGTCAGCTGGCATAGGGTGCCTAGTCAAATCCATCATTCCAGTGTTCACTGCTGTTGGATTTCCCATCACTCGCTGGCCTGATGACATTGGTGGAAACCCTGGCATCATGGGCATGCCATCACTGTTATGCAATGCTGCTTTAGCCATGGCTTCTACAGCAATTCTATTGGCTTTCTCCTGCTGCCTTTGCTGTTGTATAAACCTCATTTGATCATAGTTCTGAGGTTGAAAGTTTGGCTGTACCCTTTGTTGTTGTTGCATTGCATAGATTTGATAAAGCCGCTGAAATTGAAATTGCAACTGTTGCATTTGAGATGGCTGTCCCATTTCCCGCACTTGCTGGATCTGCTGCTGGATTCGCTGCATTTGAAGCAAGATTGCTGATGTCTTGACCTGCATCAGGTCTTGAGGGTCTGACATCTGCAAGTTGGTGAATGGATATCCAGGCTGTTGAGAAGTTGCCAAATTATGCTGGTTTCCTGGGGTAAACATGTCCTGGTCAACTCCACCTGCAATTCCACCATTGAAAGCAGCATATTGTGAATTTTGAAATTGTTGCGAATTGTAACTGGACTGGGGCGAATTCTGACTCATAGCCATGGGTGGTCGAGACCCACTTTGAAAAGGATTATAAGGAAAATTTCCATCCCCTGCACCTGAAAGTGAAGGTTTGCTTTGATCAATGTCACCTGCATTACTAGATACTAAGTGTTGTAGTCGACTTTGTCCCCCCAGCTCTATTTGCTGCTGGCTCCCTTCTGAACCTTGCAGATGTTTGTACAGTGCTTGCTGTGGACTGATTTGCTTTTGTTTCTGTTGTTGATTCGGCTCCACAGTCTTAGGGCTTGTACCTTTGGGAGAAGAGCCGGAGTAAGGAAGTGAAGGTGACTGGCTCTGGTGCTGAAGTCTAGGAGACTGTGAAGGCCCAGTGGGAAAACGATCTGGAGAGGAATTCATTGGCGATTGATTGGCGAAATGCTGAAGCCTTGGAGAAGACGATCGCGGAAACCCGTAGCCAAATGGTTGTCGAAATGGCGATTGTTCAGATCCCTGTGAGAATCCACTATAATTAGGGGAGCTTCGTAACGGTTGGCCACGAGGCCAACACATGTTTATCTGTGATGGTGAACGAAATTCGGAAAACTGTTGTTGTGAGGACGACTGAATAGAGTGAAATCGTTGCGGCGATGACGATAGTAACGGATCGTTAAAATGCTGGAGTTTCTGCGAGGGCGGTAAGAACGGAGAGCCTGAAGATCGATCATCGAAATGTTGAAGCTTTGTTTGATTTGTGTTCGACGGCGACTGCGATTGATATCCTGGAAAAGACGCTGAATGCTGCAGCCTTTCCTGCAGTTGTCCTCCTTGGCTTCCATGTGTGCCGAGCGTTGAGCCGAGACCTAAATCTTCCAAGCCGTTATTGACGCCATCGAATATTCCCAGAAATGGATCCGCCATGATGGGTCATCGGAGATGGAGCCAGAACCGGTCTCCAATTTTACACAGTGCGTTGCAAAATGTCCATCTTCATGTCCTTTTTTCGATCGTTTCGACACAACCTCCTTGAAGGGCCATGGCAGCGAAGGGTGATTGTTAAAGATGACTACTCTATTCGCCGCCGTCAATGAAGCCGTTCTGAAAAAGAGAAAAGGTCACGGAAGATGAACTAAGTTAAAGACCAACAACTCTAATCCTACGAAAACTGTAGAAGAAAGTCAATTAATGGTAATACGATATGTAAACAGGGGAAAAGCAAAACGACGGAAAACGGGCAAAGTACACCTCCACAACCTAAACACATAGGTACGAATGAATGAATCACGAACAAGAGGTTTGCGTAACACGACATCGCCGTAAATTGCATTGCATGGTCCGCTATCCTACGGAATGCTCACCAGTTTGGAAACATTTTTATTTTAAACTGCCAAAACCCTTCGAACAAACGGTTCAGTACTCTTGAAAAGCAATGCAGTCGTTAAAAGAAAGGCCACTTTCTCTTAAACAACTTGAAATTCGAAGTTAAGTGCGTTCGTGTAGAAATACGGGCACGAAGCCGGTTCAGGCATCACTACAAACCCGATAAAAAAATTCCCCCTGTCAAAACCTATTATTATCTTTACAGTTTTCGTTTACTACGAGATTCAATTACTTTGACAACCTCCAGTCGAGAGTTAGAACCACGAAGCAAGAAAAATATTCATACAAGTGCAGCGAGCAGGGAAAAACAAAAGCTTTCATGCCAAGTCAGGCCAGGTGGAGGAAAGTTGTCCACAATAACAATGTAAAATTCGTGTTCACTATACTGGTTGATTCATATGTGCAAATTGATGCCTGTCCTCGATAACCTGAACAGTTTGAACCAAAAAGTCTCCATAAATCCTCAAAAGTCGAGTACCCTTTAACAGCATTTAAGTGTGCAAACGCCAAGTGGTAACGTCCATGCTTGTTTGCAACGTCAAGGAACAAAAGCGAAATGTGGGAAACACGAAGGATATTTTGGCTGCCCTTCACAAGCGCTCCAAGTGAAGTAATTGATGTCATACAGGGTCAACAACGTGATTAAAACATGGTCAAACACAAAAACACAACACTAACCTACAGAAACTGCAGTCTACACAGCTCAAAGAATGGAAAAAGGCCGACCAAAAATTCCTGTTCGATGAATAAGCGAAAGGTTTTGCGATGAACTCGAACACGAATATCATGCTTTCACTGGCCACCACGTTACTACCTGCTGACAGCCAATCAGAAGATAGCTTTTAAGGCAAGTTCCCGGATGAGTGGGGGGTAGCATATATTACAGAGGTCACCCGGAGGGCAAGTTTGACAAAGAAACACATTTCCCAAACTCAAACCATCCACAAACTTCGTTAGCTAACGGATCGGAGTAATTAGGATTATTTGGCTGGGTCTGGCGGATAACTGGATCATTAAAGTCTTTGGCGAAAATGACATCTTTTATAGCAAACACGATTTCAATACAAAAAACGGCATTAGCATATCAAATCATCTTTCGGAGGTTATTGTGTGACAAGAACAATGAGCCATTCTCCTTCCATTGAAGAAAAAAAACCACTTTTTTCAGTTAAATAGAAAGCCCGTTTTGAATAAGTTAAGTCCCAAGAGCAGTCGTGAGAATTTTCGAATGGCATCGTCGAAAAAAATTAAGCGACGATTACATAACACACAAAACAGCAGAAATCGTTAAAAACCCTCCGGCTAAAATATTAAACGATCGAACACCACAAACGTGACAAAAATTATCTTGAGATATTTCGACAGAACAAAAACATAAATTACGGTTGGGAATTTAATCTCTTCGATGTTGAAATTCTTCTTAAACTTTTGATTCGTTAGATTTTTTTCAGGGTAACGTTACTTTACACGGTCACGAGAAAAAATCGGACGATTGAAAACATTTGCGTAGCGATGTGCTTGCAAAATAAACACTGCCTGAGTAAACTATTTTAAGGACAAACTATTTGGAAACTACTATTTTTTTTGCATGTTCCATGGCTGGGTCAGTTTTTGGAAAGTGCCTTGTTGTTTTATACTTCTTGCTGCAAAAATCTTAGGCCGACAGATTGTAGAGAAGCTGTTAAACCAAAACCAAGATTGAATTTGTTGGTGGATGCGAATAAAAAGAAAAGAGAGTCCCAAACAAGAACGACCTCTAACAAATTAAACGCCTCACTTCACAAAATATACCTATTTGTCTTATATGTGATAATGCCCTAAAGAGGCGACAATCACTCAGCCAGCCGGCCACCCCACCCTGGTGGTACACCAGGGCCTCCCCTCCTGCAAAAAATGCAGTTGACAGTTTAAAATGTTTTGTAAACATGACAAGAGAACAAAGAACATCTGACAAGAATTTTTTGACGGACAAAAAAGAATTGGAATTCTTTATCCTTTACGTATATTTTATCACGTGCAAATCATTTTATTCTACAATCTCGAACTAGCTCTTTTTATCATTGGTGACTGCACGCTAGGTTAGCCTGTAAAACAGTTTTTTGGTCTTGTTTTCTTAGGCGTGCTTTTTTTTTTTTTTATCTTTTTTAATCACAACAGGATAAAAGCCCCATTGTTGACAATGGCATTACCAAAGAATTTAATACGACAGCGGTTTTACGTGCGTTCTGTTAAAATTGAAAATTGACCTTCGGTTTGAGCGCGTAATTTTCAAAGCGATTTGTTTTTTTTGATCGCACCAGGACACCCTTTTCGTCACCTACTGCACGGGAGGCAGATGACAAAACTTCATTTAACAAAGGCGAACCCATTAAATTGCCCGAACTGAAAATTCACTTGGCTTTTCGTAACAAGCTGCCAATCAAAAATGGAAGTTTAATAGAAGCATTTTCTTGTTTTGCAGGTTCAAACAATGATCTCTCCTGTTACTTAGCGTGTAAGATATTGTTCAATGCCCTTCTTCGATTGGTTAGTTGACAGATCCACCTGCCGAAACCTGTATATTTGTCGTGGGTTTTCTGTTGTTTACATGCATTCATTACGCGCCAGCTCGAACACGTGTTTCGAACAAATCCGAATGGCACCGACCAGAAACCGGAGTGAAGTGAAGAAAAAGTCACGAACAAAATTGTTTTTTCATAGAAAGTTGCCGGGAAAATTACAGCAGAAACGTGTGGTCTGTCAAAATTGCCTGAATGTCATTTAAAAGGGTTTTAATTTTAAAAGGAAACCAAGGAAAACAACAAGAGATCAGCCATTCTCTTTTATACTTAACTTGTCTGCGTTTTTCCACGACCTTGATATCCCATCGATCTACTGGATATCGACTTTCCATTTCACCCAACGCTATAAAGAGCGAGAGCAAAGATTTTCGTCTGGAAAATGGTTCATACTTTTTCAGCCCTCAGTGAGAAAGTAACTACGATCAATTGCCAGCTTTTGATTTTAGCTACAATTACTAATATATCCCCTCAGAAGTAATTTTCTGACAAAATATTTACAAAGCCCCCTTCTTTCCTTCTTATTTAAGTAGACCTACGAAACCCAGGATTCTTTTTCTCGGCCATATCTTACAGGCTGGGACGTTTTACGATTCGAACTTTCAACAGTTCAAACTGACTTGTCACATTTGAATTGTACTTATTCAGTTTCATTTGTACATTTCCGGCAACCCCTGAGCTTACCTTCACCACCGACACAATATTTATCCTGACAAGAGTCAAAAGCAGGTCAAAAATGTCACTTCGTATCCACCAACCCTTTGGAAAATGCCCAAAACAGGATAGTCTCAGTGAAACGTTTAACAGCAACGTGCTTTCGCGGGTGCTAATGCGTGATACACTGACTTACTTTCACCAGTTTGAGAATAGTGTTCCTGTGGCAAAGTTACTCTACACAAGGTCGATAATGGTGTTCCTGTGTAACAAATCATTTCATCTCGATGCAAGGAATGGACCTCCACTTAGAGAAAAACTTCAGTTTCCCTCTTGCGCTTAGTTGGGCAAATTTTTCACTCCTCGTAGTATATCTGGCTTTGATCGACAAGAGAAACGCAAGTCATTTTCGCCAGGGACAGAAGCCGACAGCCCTATGACTCTGTTGCTCACGGGCCCTTTCGCGCGCACTACGATTCTCACTCCTACCCAGCTCCAGCTCGCGAAAGTGATGATGCGATTTCTAACCTATTTCTGAATTCGCCGAAACCTGCTTGTATTATCCCAAATTGCACTCGAATTCATTTGATTACCTAGCAAACTGTTGGACGATGTTGGCGGTAGAGTGGAACACAAAGCAATAATCAATTTGAAGTTGACAGCCGTAACGAGTTTGTGAAGCTGTCGTTTCGGACGTCAGTTCTTCGTCAGACTAACGCTCAAAACGTTAGATTTCACAGTTTCACGGTGATAAATGTAAGTGTCCTAGAGACCTAAAATAGTTGTCATGGGAACAACAGCACCTCTACTATACCATCTCCGAAAATGCCAACAATCAGGTCTCAACAATGCCCCGAGCCAAGTGTTCAAGAACAATATGTTTCCTGGGTTTTCATCGAGTCCAGGTTGCGAATATTGCGATCGTTTGGCCCGAAAGCCAGTTCGCTGGGACTGCATTCTCCGTGGTCAATGGATTAACTCTTTACCAACATTTTACTCAGAAGGGCAGGTTCCTTTCTCGAACAGCGGCTGGTAATTGCGAGCCTAACTCCCTTTCAGACAGAAAGCTCTCTAAACTAGACAACAGGCACTGAGAGTGTTTTTAGGACGTTAAAAATACAGTTTAGGTTGATAACATTGTTGAACCAGCAACAGCAAATTCAATTTGGGCAAGCAATCTTGTTTATATTAATGAGTTGGAAATACTCCTTGTTATGCTAGGCCGCTTCGGAATGTCTGGGATTTTGTTTAGTGTTAGCTCTTACAGAACAATCAAATTTCTTTCCACTTGCAAGTCCCCTGCTGCTCGTGTAGTTTTGTATGTAACGTGATCAGCATATTTCAGACCTTTATGTTGATCTCATGATGGTCGTGGGACAGTGTTGTATTTCACAACGGTTATTTTATGTTTAGAGTTTTAACATACAATATAATTTTTTGCGTTTTATTCTTTTACATCAGGCGCCAAGTCTCTTCTAAGGCCCCGTCCACATTACGCTGGAGAAATTTGAAAACGCAACAGTCACCGGTCATTTTGGATTTGTGTTTGAGGAAAATCACATGATTATTGTGACGCCATCGTTTTCGAAAAGCTCCGTTTTCAAAATGCAAGCAAAATGCAAACTAAAACGCAAAGCCGGCGTTTTCAAATTCCTTCTGGTTCGAAGAACGTAATCGAAAAACTTCGTTTTCGTGCCGGATTAGTGCGGACGGTAGGCCTGACCGTAGAAATGAAGCTGCGTTTTGAAATTTCTCCCGTGTTGTGCGGACGGGGGTCCTAAATACAAGCCGGTCCTTTTCAAAACGCAAAATTCCTTCCGACGATAAACCAAATTGAAATAGACCCCCCCCCTCCCCCTTTCCCGGTAAAATCCACTACAATTAAAATATAACTCCAGGACTTACTATCGGAATGTTACGGCATTTGATGGTATGCGTCGTTCAATTGAGACTGAAGTCTATCATTCAAATCTTTATTGTTTAATCCTTCCTTTGTTATTCGAATCTCATAAAGAGAAATCATATTTAATAGTTATCATGTAATAATTATAGTTTTTGATATAAATCAACTGTTGTTGGTGAAAACAAACACTTATATTAGCGACGCCTTCTCAATTAAACGACAAAAATATATCTCATTATATATCTTAATTTACGTAACAGCACAAGTCTGCAAAAAGTTTTATTATTAAGCAAAAAAAACTTATGAAATAGTTCGGTATCGCAAAACCCCCAACGAATTTTATTGACCAGTCTGTCTTCCATTAACCGAGCACACAAAGCGAACTCTTCGTTTACCTTCAGTTCTCAGTTCTCCAACTGAAAAACTAAACTGTAGCCTTGATTTCATACAAGCTGCAACATAGACATAGAGTTCGAAAGAGTTGGAGGGTTTGTCCAAACTTCATCTCGCGGCGTTTTCTTAAAGGCGCGTATTAATCGTTTCTGAAAGTTTTAATCTTCAACCAGTTTGGATATAGGGTCCTTCTTTTTCCTTTGTCGTGCGGTCATTTTTGTTCGGCCGTTTTTTTGTTTTTATTTTTCTATATTCTCTCACCTAACGCACTGTCAAAAACAAGGAGTGCTCGTAATCTGTTAACCAATTCCTAACACTTTTCTGTAACTAATAATTTACTGGTTCCTTTATCAAAGACCGAGACATTTTACTTCGGTATCTTACCTTGGTTTTGCGTTTGCCGAACTTAATATCACAACAACAGAAACTTGGTACTATATTATGTCCCATTTTAAATTTAACTCTGTAATTTGTCAACTTTCATCACCTCACAAGCAAAGAAGCCTGATACAAGTCCAGTTATCCCAAACCTTGATCAACCTCTAACTTGGAATTTAACTTTTATCTCAGTTCAATATGAATAATTAGTCGGTTCAAAGCTGTAACCACCATAAGAGAGTGTGTAACAGCTCGGCTACCTAGCAAACTTAATATTTCCCTCTTCGCTAGCTCTTCATTTCCACGAAATTTTAAAAATCTAAACGAAAACTCTCTAAATCTCTTGTTGTCAGTCTTTAGGACTGAAGCACATCGTCAATTAATGGCTTGTGACCAGTCTCTGTTCTTCGCACGCGCGAGACACTTTTGCCGCGCGATATATTAACCGAAGGGGAGACTGACTGCCATAAACTAAAACCCACCAAAACCACTAGTTATCTAGTCCAGTTCTGACTCTCTCTGCCACGCAACGCTGCACTCTAGGAAGGGAATCTCTCTCTCCCTAGCGTTGTGTGACAGAGAGAGAGCCAGAACTTGACTTTTTGTTATCATAACTGAAGAAACATCCATCTTCACAGATCACGCACTCGATTCAAACCCTGCGAAAGATTTGTTTGAAATTCGGCCCAAAAAAATTCACACAAGTGATACGTGCGGTGTCTCTGAATCGCTGCTCCTCACACACGAACATGGAAGCGAGCCTTTGTATTACTACGTCATCAACATCGTATTTTTTTGGCGCGAATTCTCCGACGTCTGTGCCAAGGGAAACGAATGGAGTGCGCGAATAAAGATGGCTTTTTATTCACGCGGAAAAACGTCTAGTGCCTGGTTGTTCAAAAACTAGCCAATCAGAAGAAAGGTGACTTTAACACAACCAGTCAACTGAAAAAGAGAGGCCACTTTCCCGCGCTTAAAGCTCAGCCCTGATTGTCTATGACAGCCCATACAGAGCAACTTCCGAATGCTATCAGTAGTATCAGAGCCTAAAAGAGTTTTGTTTGTCATCCTAAGACTGTACTATGTAAAGAAACCAACCTAACTATAGAACTTAACCTAAATAACTAATTTACCAACTTTCCGGAGTAAAAAGTAGCAGATATCTTCAGTTTGAAAGACCTTTGTACTACATCAATCATTTGTCAACTTGCAAAGCAAAGTCTACATGTATTAAATTCTTGTACCAATTCACTAGTCCCTCAAAAGCGATTCAGGGGGTAGTAAATGTTGACGTTTTACCATGATTTTACCAGGCTTGCTTACAAACATCATATGTCCACTAAATGCTCACTACCAAGCAAGTGTCAGAGAATTATTCAACCTGCAATGAAACAAAACCTTGTGTTTCTTTTAGCTTTTTAAGTTTAAAAGTAGACCCTCTGTTAACAGACCCCTTCCTTAGGCCAACACCCCTCCCAAGAGAACAGTCTGTCCAGTCACAAGGCAGTCCACATAGAAAATTGCGTCACTTTGTCATCCAGTCACAAGTGAAATAAAAGCCTATCGCGACTCGTTTTCCCGCACTTCGCCTCAGCAACATGTATTTGTTTCGAGTTTTTATTGGTTCATTGGATTGTCTGCATCACTGTGACTGGCCACAGTAATAACTTAGGTTTTACAGCGGTTTTCAAGTCAAAATCAAACCTATTACTTAACAATTAGACTTCTCAGCCAATCTCAAACCGAAATAATACTAAAACCAAAGTAATTGCATGATTACTTTCGATACTCAATTGAAAACCGCTCTATGACAAGTTAGACAAATGACCATAACAAGATCTGACTAAGAGAATTAACATTTTGAACTCTCACTATCCGGGAACTATCTTGATCAAAAGATGACATCTGGGAAAACTTTACAATTCAAGGACGTTTCGAAGACCTAAAATAATATTACGACTTGTTCAAGACTGCATTAATTAGGTATAACCAAATGCTGCTAACTGGTAGCATAGGAAATGGACAGAGACCTGCAAGGAGAAGACACATTTTCACAACAGGTTAACAAGACCTACCAGTCACTAGGCTGCAGCCTCTTCCTTCTTCTCCTCGTCAGCTTTAGTTTCCTGTTTTTCTCCTTCTGTTTTTTCTTCTACTTCCTTCTCTTCTGTTTTCGCTTCCTCTTCCTGCAAAAGTTAAAACCAAAACGTACGTTACTGTTTGCTAGTTTCTAGCTCTCAACATTTCGCCGTGTTCAATCGTTTTCAGGTCACGTGGTCCGGGGGCGCACTCTGGGCCGTTTGTCTCGGATACGTCACCGAAATGAATTGACCGTGAAGGCCTGGGAGAAAGCCGCACAGGAACTAGGAAACGTTACTGTCAGCTAATATCTGAATGAGTTATTTTTTGTTTTGTGTTCTCCCTTAACTAAACTGTAAACTGTAAATTCTTCCTTCATCTCTCTTGTCCTACAATTCGACATAGTAAGCCTGGAGGCTAACTTGAAAACCTAACAGTTCATTTGGCCTCCAGTCTCATTAAAACAAGGTTATAACAATTACCTTATCTGAAACGCACTACATATATTAAACATACCAAATATGTTGTAATAAGATGTTGTTGTTGTTGTTGTTGTTGTTGTTAACAAACAGAAAAGAGCAACAGCTTACTATTCATGACTACATGAAGTATACCTTTGTGACCGAAAGTTCCGCTGGTGGTGCAGCAACAGGCTCAGGTTCAGGCTCAGGTTCAGGTTCAGGTTCCTTCATGGGTGATAAAATTATTTTACCAACATTCTTACGTTCGTGAATGCACTGCATGGCCTTTCCAACCTGAAACCAAAAAAAACCTTCATCAGTTATGGGCTGCCAGATTCCTCCACTTAATGAAGAAGAACTCAGGCTAAAACTATATTCTGTAAAGGACTTTGTGAAGGCAGAAGAATATTGTTTTGTTGACAGTCTCTTCTTATAACTGCCTCACAGCTGGAAAGCTGTGTAGAAAATATTTTGCAAAACCATTTTGTCATTCCTCCATGCCCAAACCATTTCCAGAAAGAAAGCAGGTAAGAAATATTTAAACTCTATGTGAAACTTAACCTTGACTGAGCAATTGCATGCTGACTTTACTTTGCAACAAATCAAAGACTACTATAGGTATCATAGGGTGCAGAGAGCTGGAAAGTAATCTTGCAACACTGCAGGCAGAGAGCTGGAAAGTTAACTTGCAACACTGCAGGCAGAGAGTTGGAAAGTTATCTTGCAACACTGCAGGCAGAGAGCTGGAAAGTTATATTGCAACACTGCAAGCAGAGAGCTGGGAAGTTATATTGCAACACTGCAGGCAGAGAACTGGAAAGGTATCTTGCAACACGGAGCTGCAATGCATGTAGAGAGCCTGATAGTATTTGTAAATGTGAAACACATCAAATCAAGCCTTGATTGCTACAGCACTAACCTCTTCCAAAGCAAACACCTGATCAATGACAGGTTTGATCTTCCCTTCACTGTAAAACTGAAACAAATGTTTCATTGCTTCATGAAGTAACTCATGGTTGTCAATCAACTCCCTGAGCATGAATCCACACACAGTTTTGTTTTCCTTCATTAGCTGAACAGGGCTGAATGTCGCACCTTGAAACCACTATTAAAATAAAACAACACTCATTGATAGTAATCATGTTCATGCTTATAGCCATGTCTCGAAAGCCAAATCTTAAACAGAAGTCCTAAAAGGTAAAGTTTCACTTGGTAATACATCATGCTAAATACTATAAAGTAAATAATAAAACAATATTATGACTGAATAAGGTTCTGTTCATTCCAAGAGGCAGCAATAGAAAGGTGGACATGAACGGTTTTCACTTGAGTATCGAATTTGCACCTGTCACATGATAAAATAGCAGAAAGAGAGGGAGGGAATGGTGAGGTGAAACAGGCTCTGAGTAGAGTAGAGTAGAGTAGAGTAGTGTAGAGTAGAGTAGAGTAGAGTAGAGTAGAGTAGAGTAGAGTAGAGTAGAGTAGAGTAGAGTAGAGTAGAGTAGAGTAGAGTAGAGTAGAGTAGAGTAGAGTAGAGTAGAGTAGAGTAGAGTAGAGTAGAGTAGAGTAGAGTAGAGTAGAGTAGAGTAGAGTAGAGTAGAGTAGAGTAGAGTAGAGTAGAGTAGAGTAGAGTAGAGTAGAGTAGAGTAGAGTAGAGTAGAGTAGAGTAGAGTAGAGTAGAGTAGAGTAGAGTAAAGAGTACTGTGTTTAAACAGCTAACATTCACACTGCTAAAACATGATTGGTGAGATCATCAACTCACATTCTTATTGCGAAGGTGAATTAATCAACATGACACGAGCGTGGGACAAAAAAAAATTCTGAGTCCCTGACAGGAATCGAACCCATGACCTCCCGAACACTGGGCGGGCGTTCTATCCACTGAGCTACAAGAACTCATGGAGAGCAAGGTTATTTAACTGAGTTCATATATGACAGGTGTCCTGTCAGAATTTTAGACTCAGAATTTTTCTTTGTCCCACGCTTGTGTCATGTTGATTAATTCACCTTCACATTTCATTACCGAGCTTTCCTAGCAGTATGCAGGACACCTGTCATATATGAACTCAGTTAAATGACCTTGTTCTCCATGAGTTCTTGTAGCTCAGTGGATAGAGCACCTGCCCGGTGTTCAGGAGGTCATGGGTTCGATTCCTGTCGGGGACTCAGAATTTTTCTTTGTCCCACACTTGTGTCATGTTGATTAATTCACCTTCACATTTCATTACCGAGCTTAAAACTCACCATCTTTATTAACTTATCACATTCTTATTGTTTAAAATTGTGCTCTGATTGGTTGAAAACCTTGAGGTAGCCCTGGTTGAAGTCATTGTATTGTAAGATTTCAGCAGAGTAGCCAGTTTTCACATCACTGAATTTACTATTACATTTTCCAAGACTTTATACTTACATTTCTGGCTAAATTAAAGACACTCTTTGATTCAGAAACAGCATTAGCCATTCCTGTCAGAGAAAAGAACAATAATCAATACAATAAACCTACTTTGTTTTTTTTTTTATTCTCATTTAGCTGTCAATTAGAACCTCATACTCGTTATTATACTCCTCATAATCTATATCATTTCGCAATTTTTAAGATAGCAGTATGAATATAACGTACAGCATGAGGATGGCTTTTATATTTCAGTCCAGTTGCCTTCCCACAGAGTCCGCGCTTGTGCCAGTAACCGACTAGTTGAATAGGAGATGGTCAGTCTGATATCTTTGTGAAATGAGATAATCAATGACACATGCAATATGATTTAAAAGTTGTACTGTCTTTTACTCATTTTTGTACTTGTGCTCTGAGAACAGAAATGCAGACCTTCAAAAATGATTACTTAAGGTGGCTTACTACAGTTTTGATGAATTAAAACAGCCCAACTTCTAACATCTTTTGATCTCTTTTGATCATCTTTCCAAGATGTTTTTCCTTTCTCTATTTACTGTTTGCTTAAGTCTTTTACCATTCTGTGTGAAACTTGAACAATTTAACGTCAACAGATGGCCAAAATGAATGACTGAGTACCTAAGGAGAGACTAAGCACTTGTAGGTTAAATAACGTTTTTCTCAAAATCTACCCATATGACCCAACCTCAAAATTTCAGGAATAAGAAATTGGCTGATTTAACACTCATGCAAAGTAAAATAAAAATCTGTAAGACAGATTTTGAGCTATTTTTGATTTCACATCTTCTTAGTTTGCAAAAAATCTGTCTTACAGATTTTTATTTTTAAAGACTAGTAAACAGTAAATAGAGAAAGGAAAAACATCTTGGAACATTTTTTAAAAGAGTTAGAAGTTGGGCTGTTATAATCCATCAAAACTGTAGTAAGCCACCTTAACTTAAGGAAAGGGTACAATATTCTTATAGCCTCATGGTTATTGTGCTCAACTAAGGACTGAGCGGTTCGGCTTAAAGTAAGGAAAAACTTATTAGGCAGCCACTTTACAACATAGAGACAATTTTTACCACAGATTGTCAATATATTAACTTAGCAATAGTTAGCTTTAGGAATGTATATCTTCATTTATCTTTATAAATTAATCATTTTAGCTAGATATTAAAAGATAAAGAGAGCCACCTTGTGGATATACAGTTAATAAAATTTTACAACGATGATGATTATGATCATTATTAAATTTTCTGTCAAAATGTCATTGACCATATCCAACTTACCGAAGCAAACAAGACTTCCCAAGGGTTTTAACAGACTGTATCCCTTCTTTGTGTCAGCACCTCCAAGGGGATCAAGCACAATGTCTACTCCTTCTGGACAAACCCTGAAAAAACACATTACCATAATAATTATTATTTATTCACTGGTGCAGTGTCAGAGAAAGAAATTATCTGACTAAATTAACCCTGTCACACCCAAAGTTATAACTTAAGTGGTGTTGTGTGGTTCTGAAATCTTTAATGTTGTGAGTGTGACCATTCAAATCAAAGTTACTAGGCTGTACTCTTCTGTGGTTAATAGTGTTAACTTTATTTTTTTTGGATTAAATTTGGTATTTTTTTTTTTCAATTTACTGGTATTTAATAAATTTAGGTTATTACTTTCTTCATCATCATTGTGATTACTGCTGACTATTGTCCAATGTAGAGCGGTTTTCAAATGTCAGTGCAATAAAACCAAAACCAAACCGATTACTTATCAATTAGACTACTGAGCTCATCTTAACCATTGTAATTTAAACAAAACCAAAACCAAAGTAATTGCCTGATTACTTTCGATACTCTGAAAACTGCTCTTATATTATTTAAGCTCCCATAAAGAAAGTGTCTCTAAGGTTTTTATCATGATCCTTTTTATCTCAGCAACGGCTGATTGGTTCATATCAATCACAAAGTTGCAAAATTCACTGTTAAGGGAACCTAACTGAACCTACTTCTTTACTGCTTGAACATAGTCCATTGTTCTGTAGTCAATGGCATGTGTTATTCCATTTGCAAGAATGGTTTCATGCTTGGATAAAAACAGAAACAAACTATTAAAATCAAATATGATTTGGTAAGTTGTAAATGATATATCAATAATAAATAAGATCAGGCCATTCACACTGGGGATATATGGTAGTCAGCTACATTTAGTCTGTCAGCGAGTCTATCTTTCAATCTGTCTGCCTGTCTATCTGCCAGTCAGTCAGTCACACAGGCAGGCTGTCAAACTGGTAAGAATTACATATTAACTTATGTGGTTGATACACTTAATAGATAAGGTAACAGTGTATCAAAGAGATTTGACAAAGTTTAAAAGAAAGTGCAACAATATTCAAGTTTAGGTTGCCCTCCTCTCAAATTCAGAAGAGGGCAACCTAGACTTGAGGGCAGATTTAACCTATCTCACTACCCGAGCTAGTAACCTAGTCTCGGCTACATGTGCAGTGGTTGTTCATGTGACGTGTGTACCTTTGAAGCTGAAGCTGTACCAAATGTGGTAACCCCTTCCACTGTCTTACAAAGCTGTGTGGCTGCAACACCCTGGAAAATAAATGATGATTTGCAAATTCATTAGCAAGGAACATCTGCAACAACAGCTTTTACTACCAATGTGCGTAGATGAGAAATAGAAAATGACACAAATGTTTACATAGCCTGACGTCAAAGTCAGTTAAAGATTTGGAGAATTTTAAAGTTAACTATGTAAACCTAAGCTGCAGGCAGAAGTATTCAAAAGTATTTAAAACTTTCTTGGCTGTCTTCAAACTCTATATGTAAACAAATACCCATTTTATTTCTTTATGAAAGGAAGTCAACAAAAGACAGAGGTTTGAAGATTTTTTACAATCATGTTCTGAAGATTCCCAAAGACATTTAGAACATTTCCCAGGACCAGTCCCAAGATGTTTTTTGCCAAAACCACCACTGTCAACAGAATTTTCCTTTGAAAATGGGAGAATTATGGGAAGCATATTAGCATTTACATGAACTTTTCTTAATTTCTTTCACTGGTTTGGGTGTATATAATTTTCAAAACTGTTTCAGTTGAGGTATGTAGTAACGTTTTCAGCAGGAGGGTAACTGGTTTTCACAGGTGGGCAAAACTGTTTGAACTCTACTTATTTTAAGAAAAACTGTGTGCTAGATGGTCAAACCAGCTGGGCAAAATCGTTGTCACAGCCAGTCTATTTGCCTGGTGCCCAGCCCTTAATGAAAACCCTGAAGAGCTGAAATATTTCAGTTACATGTACAAAATTGGTCTAGACACCTGAAACCCAAGTTCTCAAACTGCAGATAAGAGGCTCATATTTAAGGCATGAAACTAATGGAAGGTAATACTCTTTTCCTGGGGATGAAGACAGATGTCTGTTTACTTGGATTATGTATACAGCAGTCTTTTTCTTACCACTCCACCAGCTGCCATGTGAATCAGGACACTTTTCCTTGCACCCAGATTAGTACAGTGAAAAAGCATTAAATATGCAGTGAGGTATGTGATAGGAATTGCAGCTGCATCCTCAAAACTCATGCTCTCTGGAATAAGAAAGCATGTGCTGGCTGGAATACAGGTATACTCTGACCAGGCACCATCTGTAGTCAAGCAAGTTACACGTGAACCAACCTGCAGGGATCAAGGGCAACAAACAACTACTCGAAATGAATTACGTGGCTGATGCAACTGCAGATCAGTCTTCAACTAGGTGAAAGACATAAGAAAGTGACTGGAAATAACATTTATTATATAGACATGACATTTTTTTTATTACCGGAAATACACCAACTGTAAAACTCATACATTGTGCAAAACTAGATCCGGGACCTGAGTATATATATCTTCAATGAAGTTGTTTCTTACTTTTTCATGGTTGTTTGTGCAAACAGTCAGTCTGTTACTCCCTCGCTGCGCTTGTTTGCTATTAACATTGTTTTTACTCACTCAAAAATAAAATTCATATCTTTGTGACACCATGTAATATCCTCTATTTATATTTTCTTCTATGAAAATCTTTCCCCTACAACCTAGAATATGCACAGGACCAAAACACAATAGGTACCTGGGCAAAGAAATCTCTGGGGAGTGGGAGAGAGGCAATTTCTGAGTATTTTGTCTGTATGGTAAAATCCCAACCAAAAAAGAACCGATCAGAATGCTTGAATTTACCTTGCCATATAATAAAATAATAATTGTATTACAAATAAAACAGAAAAAGCAGACATCCTGAATTAAACTTAAAACTAAAACAATTCACCATGATATGTTGTGTAATGGAGAACTTACCTCTAATCCTGTGACACCTTCACCAAGCTCCTCTACAGTTCCAGAACATTCGAAACCAGGAATGAATGGAGGTTTTCGTGGACTGGGATAAAGTCCTTGGCGTTGTGCTATGTCCGCAAAATTGAGGCCACTAAGTGATTTTAAAAAAAATAGTGGTTTATTTTCCAAGACAGCATATATTCAAAACTTATCCAATATATTTTTCATTAACTTTTATTTATTTTTTTTTGCATTTACCAACAAAGCATCAAGGAAAAGCAATTTCCAGTAAATTACCCAGCAATTACTCACTTGTTTCTTAACAACATTTTAAAAGGTTATATACAAAATGTAACTTTTTAAGGTTGCTCAAAACAGTTTCCAACACTTTTCAAGACTGCTATGGTAACCTACTGTGTCATGAAAATGATAAAAATGTGTTCACCAATGAGTTTAGTGAAGTTAAGGATACACTTGGGAGTTTCTAGAGTACTCAAGCAGCTGGTACAATTTAATAAAACTTTTACATTACAAATCAGACCATTGCATTTACTAGTGCACACGAAAATGAGTTCAACAAAAATCGTTACAAGTCCTGCAGGTTACAAGTGTCTGACTTGTAATTACAGGTATAGTGCTTCACATGTAAAAGATGGTAAGAATCAAATTTAAATAAAACTTTTACAAGAGTCCGCCTTTTATTTTTACCAGAGTCCAACTTGTAAATCACAAGTGCAAAATACAACTTCAACTTATGCCCTAGAATATGTAAAGGACCAAAACACAACAGGTACCAAAGAAATCTCAGGGGAGTAGGAAAGAGGCATTTTCCTGGGATTTCCAAAGGGCTACTTGGCTCACCTACCCTGCAGGGGAGTTCATGTATGCACCCTGAGCTACCAGTACACGAAGTTCACAGAGTTAACAATGGAAAGTTTATTCACAGATCTGTGTTACGATCTTTTTGTATGTCATTATATTATGTCCAGCTAACAAAAATATTAACATCTGAAGGCCACGTTTCCGATCCGGAACTTGCATTTCGCTAACTTGGAGTACCTTTCCCAATACTCTAACCCCAATAGTCCTCCCATGGACTTCGCACTAAAAAGGTTTCTCCACACGAGATAATTCTAAGCTGAGAGTCAATATTAAGCCATATTGAACCTGAATTTAATTTAAATATCCATTTAATTTTTTTTCTCAGACATACATGCATTACTGAGACAACATTTATCTTGCAACAATGATATTATCAGCTGGAGAGGCGAAATTTAGTCACGGGTCGTGGCACGCCAAATACAAGTCACTCGAAATGGGCTGGAAATCATTTTAAAAAGCTACAGATTTCAAAATTCTACTTCGTAGCTCTAACATCACTGAAGGATAAAACTGAAATATGGCACGTGCCCCTGACCACGTATTACTAATAAGCTTACACATACAGCGTACAGAAGCTTACAGATTACCGCCCCTCCCACCGTTTTGCAAGTTGAACAATTCAAATGCGCATAATTTCTTGCTTCGTTGAATAGAAAAACATGCATTACAGTGGATAATTTAATTACAGATCTTTCCCTGTAGCAATAATCAGCAAAAACATCTGAGAACAGCTTTCGCCAGTGACAAACGTCGTACTCACCAAGCATGCACTCGAACTACAACTTGTCCATTCATCGGTTTAGGTTTCGCGTATTTTTGCACTTGTAACTTGTGGATGCCTCCATATCCAGTTAGTACTACACTGCGCATTGTCTCCTGCTCCGGTTGGAGTTCAAGACGTTCTTCCTTACCCTCGTCATTCTCTGCCATTTCCACTTGAGCTTCCACTTCGTTTTTCTGCTCTGCACCTTCCGCCATGATTGCACGTTTTTTTCCAGGGCTCCCTGAATAATACGTGTATATCGGGGAGGGGCGGGGAAAAACGTAATGTTGTTTTTCGTTCAGTCGCGTGACTCGGGCGTGACTGACTTGGTATCGACTTGGTTCTGAAAACTGCAGAAGATCAAAACGCATTTTTTTCTTAAGATATTTTCGGGCGATTTGTTTCCGAAATGCTTACATTACTCTTCGAAAAGATAAAGAAAATATTCGAACAGGGATTGCAGTACCAGTTTGCGTTTTCTCAGTCAATTCTGAGGGCTCATTTTGAAAAAGCACGTATAGGTCAAAGGAGTTTATGCGATTTTTTGGGGGAAACCGATGGGATTCTCTTTTCATAAATTTCAGCAATATGAATGCACAGTCTATAAACTTAATAAATTGAGGGGGTACATGTGGAAAATTCCCGGAGTTCATTTGTCCGAAGAAGTAACCGTGGCAACCGTTCCTCGTGGTTTTCTCCCCACCCCCCTGGGGGGAGGGGGTCCTCCCATTTTAGAAGGACGGTGGGTGCTCGTGGGAAATTTTGAAAAGAATCCCTAAGAGGTACCAAGATCCTGTTTTGTGGGCGTGGCTTGAAATTGTTTTTTCCCCTAACAGGTGCCAATTCTAAAGCAACACGTTATCTCCTGTCATATTTTTTCGGTTGAAAACTTAAAGGTGCCACAAAGGCTCCAGCTGTGGACCTTTTGAGGCTGAACACCCTAAGAGGCACCAAAACTGCTCTTTCAACCCCTTTGACGTACTACGAGCACTCCCGTCCTTTTCATATGGGAGTCCCCCCGCGGAGTTTTCTCCTCTGTCAGCCCGGCCTGTCAGTTGACTAAGGGTGCGTTTCCTTAAGAATCCACTCCCAGAGTGGATTCTTCTGTTCCTTTGACGCACCACGATCCGAGAGATCTTGGATTGATCTGTTTAGAAAAGAAACGCAAAATCCGTTTTCGGATTCTTCCGGATCAAAGAATCCAATCTTGGATTTTCTAAAAGAAACGCACCCCGAGGTCTACACATGTAGAGTTGATCTTGATGGATAATGACCGAGGGTAAAGCTACACACTAAGTCCTGGCCATTTAATTATAGACTTCACTGAAGTTATAATCAGAGTCAAACAACAAACAATTAAATATAATAACTCTTTTATTTCCCCCATTCTCTCTGCTATTCTAGCTCTACGACTCTAAAACAAGAGTTCAATCAAACGCTTCTGTCTCTACGGAGACGCTAGCTTTGAAACTTGACGGAGAAGACTTCTTACTCTGACAAAAACAGTCCTCACTCCCTCCCCTGAACACAAGCCCACCCACCCTTCGATAATGTCAATGTTAGTTCCAACCTTAGAGAACGCTAAAACAGCCAGACCCTGGAGAGAAGCCGTTTCTTACTTATTTTAACTGTTTTACATGCAAAATAGTGGAAAACTCCTACTTCATACGCCATATCTTTCAACTGTATAGAACTTACAGTTTTCTACAGTGCAACACACTGAAAACGCTCTACAGCTAGCACTTTGACTAAAACGTATTTCTTAAGTTGGAAAACCAACACGTTATTTTAAAAAATAAATTGATTAGCCTTTAATAAGCTTGTATACTACTATCTAATGGCTTCTTAATTTGCTATGCACTTTATTGTTAAAAAAATAACCTGCTTTGTGAAAATCATTAAGTGAAAAAAGTCAAGTACGTATTAACTGACAATGGCCAAAGCCGAAAGGAAGGAAATCAAGGAGATGGGGAAGACCTGGGAAGGCATCAAGTTTATGGCAAGGGACCGACAGATGTGGAGGGAGCATATTGCTGCCCTACATGCCACTTAGGCGTAAAGGGCATGAGTGAGTGAGTGAGTGACGTATTAACTGAGTCGAAAGAGATAAACTTTGCTAGAGGAACTAACACATTAGTTGAGAGAATTAGTGGGGTCCCTGGAAAGACCCTCGGACAATGCTCTACAAAGGCAAACCAGCACGACCAAGCAGTAAAAGTCTTCAATTTCAGAGATGGAAATCTGTTGTTGTATTAGCCCTTTCTTGACTTCATTCAATAAATGATTTATCACAATATCCCTTTCGGGAACCTTATTTGCTCTGGATAATCTAAATGTGAAACAATCTGGAAAAGCCATTACTCCCCACTCATATTTCCAAGGGGGCATATAGGTCCTATAAACAACGATGCTGTACCTATTATTATTATATCTCCAAGTTAGCGCGCGCGCTATGATTGGTCAATTTTTGCGGGCCGTATTCTACTGTACGGCCCGCTAAAATTTAAAGCTGTTTTTGTTGCCAAAATGTTTCGTGATTTATCGTCAAGTGTTCTTAACATTTTTAGCAAGCAAAAGTTTAATACTTTCCTTTACTTCTGAAACAGTTCACTAAACATCGATTTCAAATTGACCCGTTTTGCTTTCGAGATGCGTCAGAAACCAGGTGAATATTAGAAATCGATCCTGAGCGCGTCAGACACACAGTCTGTACTGTAAGTTACAGTTTCTCGTTTTTCCCCTTCAATTTATGGCCCGTGCGCTTCTCGCTTGGGCCATAAATGATGGGGAAAATACTCGGTCCGTAACTTACAGTACGGCCCTCGAACTCTGTTAGTACGAGGTATTAAAAATACATGAACATTATCATGAGGCGGTGCATGGATTAATAATGGAGTTTTTTTAAAAATAGAAATAAATCAAACTGTTTAAACTTCCCAACTCAAATACGTTTTCCCTAGGGCGAACAAAACTCACCAACTCTCTAGGAAAACAATAACTTGATGAACTTTCGACTTGCACGTGATCAGGTCGTACACCTTGACACCACAGCAAATTTGTGTGCCAGTCAGCCTCAGGCTTGTAATTTTTTCGCAGTTTGTTTTCTTTTTGAGTTAGGAAGTATAACAAAACACTGCATGACTGGTTCAAAGGAAAACAGTAAGTTTTGTTTCCCCTTGCCCCTCAGTGTTCCCCTCGGCTTCGCCTTGGGGAACATTGAAGGTCTCGAGGAAACAAAATGTACTGTTTTCCTTTGAACCAGTCATGTGCCTAATAATCATTTGTACAAGATTGAAAAAATATTTACAAATATACATTTTTTATAGACTTAAGTTTGTACATCTTATTTGATAGTCGCTGTGGGAAATTGTCAAGATTTTCTCCAGGGCCCCAGTCGCAAATGTACTAAATATTTGGATAAAAATGGTACTAAAATCCCCATTTATTTCTGTTTTATTTTCATAAATAACTGGAAAGGTATTTCACCCAAGGCCATGGATTGATATTGTTGTTAGATAATTCGTGGTCTTAAATGTCAAAAGCAGAATTTTGTCAAACGCAAAATATCCAAGGTGGGTATTATCTTTTCACATTGTTTTAATTAGGTTATCTAAATGCTTAGCAATTCCATGAACTGCATGTCTAGAATTTATAATTTTCCTATGAATCTGTTGAAGATACCAATTGTAAAAACAACAATGAAAAAGAGAGGACGAGGATGCACACAAAAAGACAAAAATGAAACCTTTTGGAATAAAAATTAACAAAGTACAGACCAGAAAGATGACAAACAACAGTAGGGCTTTGGTATGATCAACACAACAGTTACAAAATAACAAGACACAGAGTCAGTCGTCCTCCTCATGATCGGGTGAAGCTGATGCAGTTGACAGTTCACGTGATAACCAACTGGGCCAGTGTTCTATAGAGATGCCGTGATTTCTCACTCGTTCAAAAAGTTGCTGCAAAACAGCCGAATGGGTCATTAAAAAATAAGTTTAACCCCAGCAACATCCAACCACAAGAGTTCAATGAAAGAATCTTAGACAATGTTATTACATTATAAGTCCTTTCGTAGCGAATTGTAACTTTCTTAGTTGTGTTCATTAAATCTTAAACCAGCGTAGCTTTAAACTATGTTTGATTGTCCACCTGGCTGCACTGTGAACCTTAACATAACTTCCTTTAATGAAGGTTTCAACTTGAGCGCAGAGTCTAATGAGCTCCAGAGTTTATTAACAGTTCTATTGACATAATTCAAGATATAAGGGAACAATGGCTGGCAAATTCTCATAGACCCAACAACACTTTTAGTAGCTGACTAGCCAACCTCAGTATTGTACAACTTCAGCTTACCTGGGGTTTCAGGTGATTAATGTGGCCCACTCTATAGCCACACACAGCCATGTTGAGTTTAACACCAACAACAAGAGAGAAGAAATATTTCTAGAAAATATTAAAAGAATTAACAGCATGTGACATTGTCCAAAATCTTGTACACATTGATTTTCAAAGAGTTACATCATTCTGCTGAAAATATTTTCTAGCTGTAATTGTTTTTGCTTATACCCTGAGGAAATTCCAAAAGCTGAGAAGGTATTACATTCATAAATCATTTGCAATAAGAGAACCTCAAGGTGGCCGAACACAGTTTTCGCACACGCTCTTGCTAATGCAATTCAGCGTGTACACAAAGATTACAAAAAACAAACATGTCCATACAGTGATCATTTTATTTGGTCAATGCCTGAGCTACTTTTCTTCATAAATGAACACAGGGAGTTTACGGTTTTAGTCTCTTATTAGAAATGTATGTTAGAAAAGGTAACGATGCAAAGAACCCAGCTATTCTCAGATTTTTTTTTGTTACCGAAAGAACCCGGTTAAATGTAGCACATGCGTAGTAAGTCAAAAAATGGTGATTGGATGTGACATAGCATTCTTAGATATGCACTTATTTCTCAAGAACCACTCATTATAATTTCACAAAATTTGGCAGGAAAATACTTTAGGAAAAAGGAACTGGAATGTTGAAAAAAGTTTGAAATTTAACAGGGGAAGTTCTAGATATTTCAGTTGACCTTCCACAAAGGGATATTTAAAGATCTCTCCGTTAAACTCTTATTAAAATATTGTTAACTTGTGAGCATTGTTACAAACTTGTTGCATGCAAATGATAAAGAAAATCTAATGACTAGATTTTTCTGCAAATAAACAACACCGGTTTTAAAGGCCTGTTTATAGTTATTCATGTTTCCATGACAACCCCATATAAGTAAAAAAAGCAGAAGTTTGTGTTGTTAACTTGCGTGTTGCCAATTTTGGTGACAAAGGGATCAAGGGATTTAGAGAAAAAATGAATGAAATACAGGTATCAAAAGCTGTGTTCAGCTTACTGCGCCGTTCAATAACATGCGGACTCTAAAATTCAAAGATCAACCGACAAGAACGTTTTTCACTACCGTCAATCAAGTGTTTGGCGGCTCCTCCCAGCTTCCGACTACTGCCGAACGCGCGGTAATCAAATCGTTGAGTACAGTTCAGACAACGAAACAGTGCTTGGTAGTAGTTGGAGGCTGGGTTGAGCCGCTGGACATTTGATTGACGGTAGCAAAAAACGCATTTGTCTGTTGAGCTTTAAATTTTAGAGTCCACGTGTTATTGAAAGGCGCAGTAATAAGGTCTAAGAATGTCAGTCTAGTTCTCTCACTCCCAGGAGGGCCATCTGGTACAAAATGCCATTACATGCTCAATATGTGGTCACTTTGTGTCAAATTTGGACAGCAAAAAGTTCTTGCACAGATCTGTCTTTTGAAAGCATGATGGAAAACATAAAATTATAAATATCATAAGGCTAATTTTTAGTTTTCTCTTTTGAATTTAATGCTGCATCCTGTATTCAGTTTTGGGATTGTTTTGACAAAGAAAAACAAACTTAATGACTTTAGAGTATCACAAGATTCAAAGTAAAATATAAATTTACATTTTAATCTATGTTCTTCTCAACACCACTGTCAGGGTTACTTTTAATGCCATACTACTTCACATGGAAAATTCCTGCGAGATATGTTTATTGGAAATGAGTTTGCTGACTTTCAGTTGCAAATGCAGGAGCCATATATGTCTAAAACAGGGCTCTCATTTCTTACCTCCTCAGTTGAAACAGCATACTGTTGAATTTCATTAAACTTTACATGAAGCTGTGATATGTAATCATCTTGAGCCTTAAGCAGAATAAAAAAGAAATCTTACAGAAAAAGCCTCACCACAAAAAAATCTTAATTGTAAGATAGTTTGCAATGACCCAGAACTGAAACAACTTTTATTCGTCCTATACCACTGTCACGATCTGTCATGGCCTAGCTTGAATGGGAACAACTAACTTCTGTTAAGTTTGAGGTGACCTAAGGAGGTGCTAGTGCTTGAGTGCTTGTCTCAATAGAAGTATAGTTTCATGGCAAAACATTTCCAGGGAATATCAGGGGGTTTATTACCATTATCAGCAGGAGGGCAACTGGTTTTCACAGGCAGGTAAAACTATTTCAACTCAACTTCTTTATAAGAAAAAAGTTTCAGTTAGATGGCCAAATCAGGCAGCCAAAGTTGTTTCCACAGCCAGTCAATTTGACCTAGTGCCAGCCACTTAATGAAACCCCTGGAATACTATAGAATTATTATATTGTAACATTTATTTAATACACAACTAAGCTAGCTCAGAGGGCCAATAATTTAATTCAACCAATCAGATTGCTCCATTGTCAGTGAAATCTTTTCTAAGTACTGTATTGCAGATGCATGAAAACAAAATACTAAGCATTCAAAATTCATACTACAGAGGCTTCCAGTTAACATTGGCCTAGCTTAAAAGAATATTGTATATTTATATTTACCTTAATGCCATCTTGATATCTCTTCTGAAGATCAGACATTTGTGTTTTTAATGACTCTGCCTCCTGAGTTCTTGTCTATGACAAACAATGCATTGAGCAAAATGTTTTGTTAATACTAATTATTATGAAATTAAATAATTTCGTGTTTTTTTTTTTTTTTTTACTTTCATCAGCTGGATAAACAACAAACATTCTCAGTTTATAGTACTGTTGTGATGATGAGCTAACATCCAGTCAGCCAAAATAGTTTATTTTATTGAAGCTTCCTGAAAAGTGCCTTTTCCAACCAGTTTCAACCACATTTTGCAATCTCAACAAATACTAATCCAAAAAAAACATAATAAAATTATTACAAAAAATTACTACTTGAAAATACCATTTCTTATTTTACCTTGGCTAAGAAGTCTGCTCTAGTAAACTCAGCCTTGAGATCTTCAACTTCCTGCTTATACATCTGTGGACAGACAATTATAATTTAGGAAGAAATGTGACTTTAGAGATTGCCTCTGGACTAATGCCAACACACAATAACGTTTCAAGTAACAGTGTGCACAGAAAGTCTGGTCCAATAGACCAGGGCTAGTGGATTTCCAGTCAGGCTAGTGGAATCTGTCGACCACTTGCCCAATGGACAAGTAAAGTGTCTTGGGAAGGATTTTTTTAAAACAAAATTCAAATTTCAGAAGAACTGTTAGAGATGAACATTTTGGGAGCTAGTGACAATGATTTTTGGGCTAGTACATTACAGTTGTAAATAGACGTCTCATTGATTGTACTGTAAGTTTTTGGTATAATTTGGGACAATTTTTAAATCTATAAGTACCTTGAAAGTTTTAACGTCTTTTTAAAACTATGAATAAAGACCTTTATTTGTTATTTATTGTAGTTAAAGAAGGGGCAAGCCCAAAGATTTGTTCTCTTTGCACCCTGAAGTAACTGTATACATATAAAAATCTTAAGGTTGGCACTTGTACTGTATGGAGGGTTTGGCTTGTACTCTATGAGGGGTGTGGTTTGGACTCTATAAAGGGTGTTAGGCTTACAAATAACCTGACTTTTCTGATGTTTTCACCTGTGCACCAAATTACGTCACCAATTCACAGTCACAACCTTGATTTAATGACCTTTTGTCACATCTGACAAAAAGTACTCTAGAAATCACAGAACATTACTGCAAGCTCTCTTTTACCATGTTCCTAATTGGCATATCACTGACCTCCACAAGGTTTGTCTAATTTGCCTATTCCAAGATATCATCAAAAAGGGAGTTACTTTCAACTAACTCATTTGTGAAGGGTTGTGAAAGAAAATCTTTGTATTTTAGGAATACTCGTATGTATTTTGAACAAGCTTGTACAGCCGAGCTCTTAGACGTGATGTCACTAAATAAAGTATTGTATTGCATTGCATTGCATTGCATTGCATTGCATTGTATTGTGTTGTGTTGTATTGAATGAAGATTGGTTTGATGTTCAAATAGAAAACACTTTTCATGTAACCTATCCCATTATAGGAACATGACTGAAAGTTTTAGGGAATGGTAACACAAGCTGTAGAAGAGTGTTTTCATAACATTTTTCAAGTTCTCTCTCTCTTATTGTTTCTCTAACTCTATAGAAACTAGGAGAGAATGGTTTCTGCATGAAAAGGAAAGGAAAATCATTTGCTTACTTTGATGATTAAGATGTAAATTCTCTTTGCTTCCGCCACCATTACCTCAATGTGTAATGCTAATATTTATTTACAGAAGTACAGCTTTCAGCATATTCTTTCTTACAAGATGTTACTTAAAGTGTGTCTCTAACACTCAGGCTGGTATTGGTAACTTTATCACTGCAAAGATGTGCTAATAAAAGCTATTGTCTTACTTCCAGCGTATTTCTGTGGATTTTTTCAAGTTGACTTCTGGTTTCATCAAGAGCCTATAAAGAAACAATCAAACTTCTTCAATTCTTTACTACCTAACACAGTTTCATTTTTGTTACATTTATTACTCAAGAATGTCAAGCTAAAAATAATAAAATACTAATATGATTGTTACATATGACATTTTACTGTCACGCCAGTAAAATATAGTTACTGGAGTGCGATGTACGTTCTCAATGAGCCGTTCATGGCAGCATCGCTTTCTATAGAGTTATTGAGAAGTTATATTCCAAAGGTCAGCAAACTGTAAGCTTTATTGTAGCTAAACCTAAAACATTGTAGCTTTGTTACCTTCAGAACGTTTTAATGAACCATAGCATTGGTGCAAAGCATTAAAGCACTATTCATGTTTAAGATGTTACATGTAGTACAGCCTTTTCTACTGGCTTACCAGCAGACGAACGTCTCCATATAAAAGCTCAGACAACTGTTCAGAGTCCACTTTTAGTCCATCTAAGCAATGTAGCTATTACTTATTGTAAATCTATTGTTTAATTTTCCCTCCCTCCCTCCCTCCCTTTGGAGACAAGGTTGGTCATGAATTCCTGCATAATAAACAAAGGGTCACTACTGTGTAGTGCAGTTAAGTCTGCGCAACGACTTCCCCCAAGCTTGTTGTTTTTTCATCACCTTTGAACATTGCTTGCAAACCGATACTCTTGTCCGATCCAGCACGTGCTGTGTGTCATTGGGGAGATAAGTGAGGTTGTTTGTCACGCTATCGCTGGAAGTCGCATCATGGGCTAACCAAACGCAAGGCAGTGTTCCCCCATTAACGCCATCGCGAGTTGTTTGTATTTGATTAATAGCTCTGGTTCAATTGCAAGTCACCACAGTTAACTTACTTTTGCTAGGAACAACGACATTAAATAACAATAACAATAATACAATATATTTATATAGTGCAAATTCCATAAAGTAAGTAAAAAGGGTAAAAATTACACTAATAAGGTAAATTCACACAGTAAAAATGGAAAACAGGAAACAATAAATAATTAAAATACTACATCACATTACTGAAGATGGTATAAAATAACTTATTGTACCTTTCTCAGCTGAACTGCTTTGTTTGATATGCCATCCTTAGAGTTCATCTCTGTTAGGAAAGAAGCAGGCAAAAAAATAGAATTACAGCTAAACCTTTACCAATGGCTTCCTCTCTTTGCTCAGCGATTTTAATGTTAACCACACATAAGCCAATGTTCTATCTACAACAAAAAATCGGAGCTCTCATAACAATAACTTGGCTTGCTTGTGGTGAGTTTTTGGTGATTGACTGTGGTGGCTTTTGACCACAACACTTGACCCAAAGTGTCCAACAACAGCCAGGGTTTTTTCATTCTGGCTGAACAGCTTGTATTTCTTCCTTGGCGTGTGCTTGATGTTTGATGTGTCGTATGTGATGTTGCAACATGAATTACATGCGCAATAAGGATGCACAGTAACAATGGGCAAGAACATCCGAAGTTTAAAAGCAAATCAATTTTCAATTTTTCTCAATCCATTTTTATTTATTAGTAATTTCTATCTCATCATTCATAGTAAGAACAACTGCCACAAGTTCACCATGGTCAAGAGGTCAGCCATTCGATTCACCTGCTAACCACTGATGACCTACTATATAATTCAGCTGTGGAAACAGTGCACAGTAAATTAAAAGATTCATTTGTTGACTCACCATGTTTTACACCATCAATCACTACTTCAACTTTAGAATGCTGTCCCATAGTTGTGATGAGAGAATCAACTCTTTGGTTCACTGCTTCCTGGGACTGATTAAACATGTCCACTTGCCTGTTGATTCCGACTTCCCTCTTTTGTTTCTCAATTACCCTCGCAGCCTGTACAGATGCCCTTTCGGCTCTTATTTCTTCTTTCAACTTTTCCAACTCTTCGTTAGCTTGTTTCCCATCCTCCAATGCAACTGTAAGGTGATCTCTCAGACTCTGAGAAGTAAAAAGAAAGTCTCAGAGCATTGCGTTAAATTTTCATCATGTACTTCCAGAAGATATCCATACCCCCACCATGGAGAGAATTTCATGTGAGATCCCCCCCGCCCTCCCTAGAATTTCCATTTTCTGGACTCAAAAGTAACCCCGCTGGAATTTACAAGAGTATTATGTACAGCCCCGCACCCTCTGGAAATACTCATTTCGGCAAGAAAGTGTCTTAAAGAACTAATTAAAAGTAAACACTCCAAACACTAGGCTCTCTGCATTGCAGATCACTCCTGTTTATTATTGATTGATTGTAACACCTGAAGATACGCAACAAGAAAACATACGGCAATAGGGAGGTAATAATTTTACTATAACAATATAAAGAGAGAGGGCTGACCTTAGTGACCTCTTCAACATCAGTCTGTTGTTTCTGAAGGTGGTGGGCTAGGTGCTGATTCTCATCTCTATAGTACTTGAGTCGGGCCAATTCTATCTTGACAGCGTTGAATTCAGCAGTCTGGTCACGAAACTGCTGACGCAAATCTGCCAGGGACCGTTCAAGGGACTGACAATAACTCTGCAGAAGTATTTATAACAATGGTAAGTGCATGCATTTAGGAGAAAAAAATCACATACAGTGATGTATCTCTACAGTACCAGGGGTGTAGAAAGGTTCATTGTTGAAAATCTTAATGGTGACACTCATTGGGTCTTTGAGTCTTACAAGAAAAAGTGAAGAGGAATACACTACATGTACTTGCACTTGAACCTGACTCTGTTAGGAACTCATATTTTTCTTGATCCCTGATTTTCAAATGAAGGTCTTCAAGAGGTTTTCTCGAAGAAAATTAATTCTATTACCATCTAGAGTCACTGGAAATCCCCTCAGTTAAATTTTTGACAAAGATCGCTAGTACAATGTTGGTAAACGAACAATTACATGTAGACGTCGCTACTGTATATCAAACTCAGCAACTTGAACTCCCCATTATCTTGGCCTCAAATCATAAATTTTTCTTTTAGATGTGCACTTTTTACTTATTACTATCTGCTATCTAGAGCCTCCACTATCTTGAACTATTTTTACTTTCCCTTGAGAGTGAGATACATGAAGAGGCGGGTGAATAGGTTTGCGGATCGACGGATTTGGCTTTAAAAAGTGCTCGGTTTATAGACTTTTGTGATAAATTGAACAGATTGGTGGATTTCAAAAATAGGGTGGATCACGGATCAGCTGTGAATTTTGGCCTGGACTCTGGACTCTACCTGTTTTGAACGTTGGAATGTGGATCCTCAGATAGGAAGTTCGGATCGTAGATCTTTGGTCAGCTAGGGTTGTGATGTTAGTGTTTTAAACACTTGATTTCTTTTTCCGGACGAGACTTGATTATATAGATTCGGGTTTGGCATTGTTATTGGAATTGTGTGATCCTTATCTTACAGCCAATTTTCGCGAACTTGACAATGCTGTCCGCATCTACCAGTTTACCGATGAACTTTCATACAAAACTAAATGGCAAATCTGTTAAGATAAGGAATCGAGTTTATGTCCAATGATTTCCAAAATATGCAGAGGACCTCTGAACCTGTCCAAGACTATCCTGGATTGTCCACGGGTGTCTCAACTTAACTTCTGAAAAAATCCTGAAGCAGTTTTTATGGAAGAGAAACTTGTGTCTAGGTTCACTCTTTCCACATAACACTACAACCTTTCATATTTTTCATATAAACAAAAACTGGCCACCATAAATCAATTTGAGAATCTGTTGTAAACTCATGAAAATGTGTGCCTGCAGACCTGCCAATATTTTGTAAAATCAATGAATACTAGAGGGTAATCGTTGCCCATTGCCATGCATTTCATTATAAAATTTGGCAAGCTTTTTTATGAAACTTCGCACACTTACTAAGTTCGGCATGATAAATCGAGAAGTAAGCCTAATTTTTTTTGCTTGAATTTATAACAATCGAAAAAGCGTGACATCGTAGAAAAGGTCTCCACTCAGTGGTGTGCATTTTATCAGTGCTTTAGATAATGTTGTAATTGTATTCGATATCAAAAGGTCAAAATAAACAATTATTTCCTTCCCTTTTTCAGACCTGACCGAAAAATTAATACCTTACCTTGGACCTAGACTGAACTGCATCTCTTTCAGTTAACATTTGAAACGGGCTTTAAATACCTCATGCTTATAACTATATCTCACTTCCTGATCAAGAGATGAATGACAGGGATGGAGTGGTTTTCAGCTGAGAGTTGTAAAACCAAAACCAAACCAATGACTTAGCAGGTAGACTACTCAGCAAACATCAAACCGTAGTAAAACCGAAACCAAAATATATCAGTGCCTTATTACTTTCCATACCACTCTAAAATACCTAATTCTATAACCAGTGTGTGCGAACTATTCCCTATTGCACACCAAAATGGTCGAAATGCACAACCTATTTCAGACTCAAAACCCATGCCATTTAGTGCTGCACATACTTTTAGGTTTACATGAAGGAGTACCCACCCACCCAAGGGAAGAAGGGAAACTAAAAACAACCATCTTACATACTGTTGGAATGAAAATATGCCACAGACATTTTTCAAACAATGCGGTTCCGGATTTGAACAAAAATATTCGCAGATTGACAGATTTGGCGAAAAAATAGCATGGATCGGCAGATCTGTATACCCCTATTCACCCCTCTCCATGAAGGGGCTTCAATTTTTCTGCAAAATTGTCTAGAAACCTGTAAGTGGCAGAAATGGAAATTTACACACCTGGCAGGCTTCCAAGCTTTCACTAGGTTGAGGGGGGTTGTTCAATCTGTAGAACTTCTGAACTGGATCACTGAATGACATAAATAACACAGATAACATTTAACAGTCATATTTTAGGTCATCATAAAAGTGTGTTCATGTCAAATTATGGGTGACAAGGGTTTCATTAACGTTTTCAACAGGAGGGCAATTGGGCAAGACTATTAGTACTGAACTTCTTTGTAAGAAAAACTCTCTGTTAGATGAACAAACCAGCTGGACAATATAATTATTGTCTTCACAGCTGGTCTATTTGCCCGGTACCCAGCCCTTAATGAAACCCCTATGACATGAATTTACTGAGGGAACAAAGAAGTTAATCTTAAAGAGCACTAAGAGATCAACATACCTGAGGACAAGGCTACGATGGCAAAACAAATTGTTTGTAAATACTTCAAGACCTCTCTGACGTTTATCGATGAAGTCTACAGTATGTAACAAAAAGTTTTATGACATCAAAATGTGAAAATATTTTAAAATAATACATATCTGCCCGCACAGTTACAAGACATGGCCACTTAAGGGGAGTTCAGTGGACATCCACTGCATTTCACAAATAATATTAAATTTAACAACTACAAGAATCATTTTTTTTTTTTATTAAAGGAAGAGGTCACTCCAAAAAGCTTACTTTTTAGTAGTCTCCACCCATAGCAAGTAAACATTGGGTTTTTTTCACTCACCTAAGTTTCACTCCCCTGAAGTGCCTGCTATCTTGAAGAAACTTGTCTTGAATTCAACTTTGGAGGCTAGGCCCCCATTTTGAAACTGTACTTGGCAGCCAGGCTGTGTTTATGTGACATTATTCAATCCAACTCAAAATTGGTAGGAAGAAGAAAAAACCTGCCGCTGACTTGGCATCTTTCACATGGTCAGCAAAATGTATTTTTTCCAACTGATTATCTGCTTCACAATCTTCACTGCTATCATTTTTGGAGTTTGGAGCATGTTTGGCTCAAAATAATATGGCTCAAGAGTAGCCATAACCTAGAGTGGTAGTTAAAAGGCTTGTTGGAAGCCATGAACCAAATCCCTGGGACAGAATGACATCACGAAAATGCAGCCTGGCTGCTGAATACTGTTCAAAATGGCAGCAACGATGTCAAACTTTGGGCTTCCTTGGAGATGAATTTCAAAATGAAAACCTGCACTTTAGAGGCTGAAACTTAGTGTTTACAAAAAATTATGTTTTTTGGAGTGACCTTCTCCTTTAAGGATTTCTTGCAGAACACCTGACCACTTCATGCACAATGTATAAATAATTTTCATGGGTAACAGAATCATCTGTGCCAACTCTCCCAGATTATCCAGGAGTGTCCTGGTTACAGACTGAATCTCCCAGTCTCTCGTATGGGTCACAAAATCTCCCTGATATTACGGAAAGTGCTTGAAGTAAAACTTTTCACCTATATTTCATATGGCTGACAGTGGCTGACAGGTTTTTGAGCTCTTGATTTTGAGACCCCCCCCCCCCCCCCCAGATATCTTGAATAGAAGGACATTTCCCTTCAGGATTTGTTAAGGTGGCTCCCTATAGTTTCACATGTGAAAGCTCAACTCATCTGCGCACACTCAGAGGAAAGTGTCAGTGTTTTTTGATGTTTTATGACATCAACATGAGCACAAAAAGCAAAACTGACAGAGAATTTTCTCATGTTTCCTTCTGTGAAATTCCGAACAATTCAGCAGGATGGTAATAAAATATTTTACTTTAACTGGAGCTCATTTTTTAGGGAAATCTATCTGACCGATAAAAGACGTAATTTTGCACACATCTAAAAAGCTGCCCATACGAACCCTACTTTTTGTGAGTTTAAAATTCGTATCCTAGCTGAATCAATGTATTGTGAAAATTTTGAAAGATTCACAGAAGGAAATTCAAGAAAATCACAAATAAAGCCATAAAAGGGGTAAATATGCATTTGTTTAATAGGCATTTATAATGCAGGACTAAAAGCCAAAATTTTAACAGAGATGATAATAAAACAGTTTTTCATCATAATTTGCTTATTACACTTAATAATTTTAAGAGGACTGGGTGTAAAAGCAAATGTAAAAACAGCATTCAAAATTTAACACCAGCATATGCAACATGAAAATGATTAACCTATGGAGCCACCTGAAATACCTTCATTATTTTAAAGGATTGCAAAACATGCAGTGAATAATTCCTTGAAAAACTAGGCCAATATGAAGATAATATTTTCCTACTTTATCACAAAATTGTACCAGTCTGGTGCCCATTTTATCAAATTGTCGTATCATTATTCTGAACAGCCAATTAATATCTTATCATTTTTTATTTGAAAAATAAGAATGAGAAAGTCAAGAGGTAGTTAAAAGATCTAAAAATAAAACAGACATCACCTTTCCGAGTATTAATTTTAAAATATTCCACGCTCAATTAAAACCACAATCAGATATACTTCAAGCTCAGCCATTTCACTTTTTCACAAAATTGTTTCAGAGTGGTTGTGGGAAATGCACAATTTAGTGGAATGGCCTTTTCATTAAACATAGACGATAATTTTGATAAATAAGCATGAGGAAGTCACGAGGTACACAAACTGGGCCAGACATGTCTAAAATGTCTTTAACTTTGCCCTCTAAACTGAGATTGGATAGATTTAAAAGTATCTCAGACCTGCCCGGCTATGCATAAAGTTACGAGAGGAAGGGCAAAAAAAAATGACATATCTTCCAACCCTTCACTTTATAGTAATTCCTACCGAGCGTATGTTTCCTGTTTACAAGACATTCAGATGCATGATTTTAAGTAGTAACTTCGACTTAAGCTTTTAAATTACCTTTGTTAAAGTTATCTTTGAAAAAGCGTTTTCCTGGCAAATGCAATCGAAATTGGGGATAAAGCTTACGTAACTGCAAATAAACAAAATATCGGTAAGACGATGAACTTGTTACTAAATAAATTTCACCATAATTGCGTCACCATGCAAGAAACTATACAAGACTCCCTCTAGCTACACACGATTTTGAACTGAGCTGTATATAATCAACTGCATGTAAAATTAATATTATTTCACACATTTATTAAGCAAAAATCACTTATCACCTTCTTATTCAGAAGCACAAAATCCCCATATCGTCTGTAAATTATCCAAGTTTTCGAACCATTGTTTACCTCGATCTTGTACAGCTGAGTAGAGAGACGAGAAGCTTTAGTACCGCAAACTTACGTTCAAGGGGCATACTAACCGTATGCAATATCGACGAAATATCTAACGATTTTACTTACGGTAAACCTTTCCCTCTGCTCCAGAGTTTCCTTCCCGAGTATACATGAGTCAACTCGAGGCATAGAAATCGTAGAAGCGGTGGAATTTGTAAAATCTTCGGAGCTATTTGCCAGCCGATAGCCATTCCCTAGCTGTACACTGTTCTGGCTTGCCGCTTGTACTTCCGCAATATCTCGCTCCTTTTTAAAAGTTACCGGACTAACAAGCCTTCTGGAGCGACCCTGAGAAGTTGCGGGTGCTAGGCCAGCCGACATTTTGTTGGAAACGTACTATTATTACTTTTACCGGGGCATTTTCGTGAAAGTGTTACTACTGTAAATCAAAATTCCCCGACCTCCAGACCGGATTTGCAAGGGGTCTGAGTTCTACTTGCAAACAATGGGGAGCCCCCTAAGGGGAACCGAAAGGGGTTAAGGTGATTCCTTGGTATTGCAGTGCACATCCCCTAATGCGCACGATTTCGCGTCATTGGCGCGCGCACATCAGCGTGTGCATGCGCGTACAAAACGTAAGAAATTTCCCTCAAACTTAGCTCGATAGCGGAATAAACGTAACACTCCTTTTCTCTTAAACGAACACGTTGACCCCCACTTTTTATTTCCTAATTTCAATGAGAACAATATCCTCAATAACTGAAAAAAAGAAATTGGCAGAAATCTAGGGCTATTTTTTTGGCAAATGAAATAAGTACTACAGTGGGAGACATAACGGGCCCAACAGCGCATGCCCAATTTATGTTTCCTTTTAAGGATAAAAAAATGCAGGGTATTTGAAGACATTTTTTCTGGGATGTAGATGAATAAACAATCAAAGAAAGTCAAACTCTGTCTGATATAACATGCTGCATTGAAAAATAATCGAGCTTATTTGTTGCGCATGCAGATTACAGCATTGTGGCATGAGAACGAACACAGTGCCCCCTCTTTTTACTACGTTTTTAATATCTCCCTGTCCTGTAACAACAGCATACCAAGTTTCATCGCAAATTTATGGCAGGTTCTTTTACTAGGGAATCAACTTAAGGGCTGCAACCGTGGGCGGGGAAATGCTAAGGCATACCTGCCAACCCCCAGAGTACAAAAACCTGGAGATGGCTAGAATTCTTTTTGCAGCGATCTGAAATCCATGCTGGCCATCTTCGCTTTGACCAGGGCGACGTAAACAGCGTGCGAAAACCACGCCAATTTTGTACCAGGTATTGTGCAATTTGATTGGTTGATTTCTGACCAATTAGGATACTCGTTAAATATATATCTTACGTTTTTCGATCGAGAGCAGCTTAAATGGGAGCAACAAATTCCCTTCTTGTTTTATTTTCCTTTTTGACAACTCGAAAATAACGAAATTAATGAAAAAAAAAAATTAGAAAGAGGCACGGTAGGTAGTTCCCGGGAGATTTGGCGCTCTAACCGGGAGACCGGGAGATTTGATGAAAAACTTGGAGACTCCCGGGAAAACCGGGAGAGTTGGCAGGTCTGTTAAGGGGCGTGTTGCACTACAAATTCTGGCCTTAACCAGAAGAACTGAACCAAAACCCTTGCCCAACCTTTTCTTTTTCAGTATCAAATTCAACATGCACCTGTCACAGACTTTAGGCAGACTACCCGTCCTGCTGAGTCCCTTCTCTTTCTGATGGGTGAGAGTAAAAAGAGGGAGGAATCTGTCTTGCAGGCTATAGCCAGACTGGAGTCATTCTTTAAATGTGAGGAGCAATAATTATTAATTTTGTTTGTTCAGTGACCTCTCATGGATTCTCTTGTGTGGTATTTTTCTATAATTTTTACAAAAACCTGACATGTATTTTTTTTAGGTTTCCTTTGGTTTGAAAGTAATTTTAAATGATACAAAAATTATATAATGCAAATTATCAGTGGCGCCTCCATGGCCTGGATATGGATCCAATGTTTCCAGGTCAAACTGGAAATATTTGAAAAGTGTTGGTTTCTGGGCAAGGATGGGAAAACAGAAGAAACCAGAGAAAAACCCCTGTGCAAGGATGAGAACCGATAACAAACTTGACCCAGTCATGATGCTGGGTCGGGGATTCAAACTTGGGCCACATTGGTGCGAGGGGAATGCCCTAACCACTGTGCTACTCCTCCTCCCATAACATGAATTATAATCCATCAAATATTTTCACTTGCGTACAATTGGTCTAAATGTGTCACATGACTGATTATGCCCCAGTTCAAACCGGGGAATATCCGAGTGATATTTTCCCCAATTGTCAAAACTGCATGTGCTGCAAAAAATATTTGAAGGATAATAAACACAATAGCCACCATTTGGAATGAAAATATGCTCTGATATTTGTCCTCAAAACTCGCAGTTCCCCTCGAGCTACGCTCTTGGATAACTTGTTTGCATTTCAGAACAGATAATGTCCACAGACACATTAAATGTCCAAGCACATTTTTGCACCAAATGGAGACTACTGTTTATATAACCTCTTTTCAAAAATACTCTAATTTGAGAATATGGACCAGTTTCAAATTAGCATGAAAATATTTATTGATACCCATAAAGAAATTCTTATGTTACAAAAATTAAGTATCATTACAAAGCATCTGTACTTCTAGAACTTATAATTCAATTGTAGTCTATCTTTTCTATTAGACCTAACAGCAAACCTTAACATTATTTTATTTTTTATTATTTTTAAGGTAAGCCCTTTTAAGGATTTGTATTCAATATCTCACTACAGTGGAACCCTGCCTTATGAACACCCTGTTAATACAACCACTTTACTCTGGCCCAAACAAAAATTCCGCTCAGTCATTTTTTTTTTTTTGAGAACCCCTTTTATACCCCCACCCCAGTAATATGGCCTGATTTTTGTGGCCCACTGGTGACCAGATTAACAGGGTTCCACTATATAATGAATTTATACTGCCTTTGTGTTCAGTTCATAACTGATAACTATAGATTTGCAGTAGTTATAAGCTAACAGCTAGCTGGAATATATCCTCATATGGTTACAACTTAAGTAATTAAGTTCCATCCATGGCACATCAAATCAGTTATGTAGAAATTTCAAGTAAAAGAAAACCATGCTAACTATAACATAAAAAGAACAGCAAGCATATAGACAGTTTCAATAATAAACAATAGGTTCAGGGATGGCAAATTGGTTTTTGACACACTTAGGATGTGTACAAAATCATCTTGCTCTCAGTAAAACCTGAGAAAATTATATCAAAACAGTTAAAGTCAGTCAAAGTTGTGAAACACTGTATATTTTCAAATGTTGCCAGTAGATCCTATCCTTTCAAATTAAAGCGAAAACTGAATTAAGTACTGACATATAAGAATTGGTAGAAATATTGCAAATAAACTAATTACAAAAGTACTGCAATAACATTGAGTGAATTGGTAAGTTGTTTAATGAACCAAGGCTGTGATCAACTTTCTATCCATGTTTACCCCCAAACTGACTCAAGTTCTTTTTTTTTCAAAGCAATACTCTGTAACAGAACAGAACACAACATTAGGCCAACTGACAGGGATTGAGAACCAGTGATTGATTGATTTTCTATCTGGAAGTCTAATAATTATTATTAATTGATCAGAACAATTTTGTACAGCTCTTTGTGAACCCTTTGTACAAAATATAACAAAATACTGCAAACAATAGGTCAATTAATAAAAGCAGAAACTAAAGAACTGAAATATACACACTGATTTATTGCCACGTAATCTCTATCATGTGAGACAAGTTACATGTACCTGATATAATCAAATGGACAGTGAAATATAATGCCAAAAAATTACATAGAACAACCAAAACAAACTCATTGAAACATTAATTTTTCATTTCCCATAGTACCAGAAAATGAAATGTTCAGAATGCTTTAGCTCTCTATAGTTTTCTTTTATATCAAAATGAAATAGACTTATAACTTCATTTTAAATTTTGAAAATGATTTTGAATCTGAACAATTCATATTTCATTTTAAGGAAAATGGTAAATGAAGGTCTAGGCATCAGCTACTATTTCTACTTCAAAAAATTCAACTAGACAGTGGAGTCTTTAATTCATTTTCAGTTTCAGTTTCCAATTTCCGAAAAAAAAAGAGATTGTTACTTAGTAGCAGATTATATCACTCACACTCACTCAATCCTCTTTGTTCCTGGTGGAACACAGGTCATAGCTTTGAGCTCAATATCTGTCTGCTCTCATTGGTGGACAAAGCGATATACTGTTATTGTTGAGGTTACACCACAATTTCAAATTGCCATTTGATTTTGGTTATTTCCGGCCCTATCCCCCACTCGGGGGCAAGGAACTAAGCATTTGATTAAGAGGCATTAAGGAATCCCTTAGATGGCATACACATTCTTCAAGCAGCCTCAAGTGTCACTTTGTTGTTAGACATGTAAATCTCCTTACAAACTTATTTTTATAACCACATTCTACTACACATTAGTTTATGTGCTTGGAGTAGGAGAGGCATCAACACTTATTCCACTGTCTCTTTTACTGGAATGTGCTCTTGGTTCCTTGCTGGGCATATTTGTCAACACTGTTTGATGATCACTACCTTCCTCACTTGTGTCCTTCTTGCTCTTATCCAACAAAATGTTTGAAGAGTCAGAGTTTTCAGACTTTTCGCCAATTGTCTCAGATTCTTCTCGTTCTTTCTTGGCATCCATTTCTGAAGTTTCTGGGGACATTGAATTGTCATGAGCTGAATTTGAAACTGGTGTTGACGTGCGAGGGTTTCTCTTTTCTGTTGAAAGCCGTCTGACCAGCCTCGAGGATCTCATTCTGTCAGCGCCGCTGGAGTGTTCAGTAATCTCAACACTTCCAACCCATGGGGTTTTGTCTTCTTCAGTTTCACCTCCAGTGGTACCGGCAATCTTTCCTTTGCTGTTAGTTCGATGTCTTGTTGACAAGTTGAAAACCTTTCCTCTAAGACCAGCAACATTTGCCATTTTTTCACTTTCTTCCATCAACTCATCGATCTGAGCAGAATTATTGCCATTTTCAGCTGATCCTTTCTTTCTTAAAGTTCGCTCTGATCTCAAAGCACTCACTAGTGCTTCCTGCTGTACTCGGGCCTGTACTAGTTGAGATTTTGTCATTTTGAGTTCTGCTGTAAGTTCATCTACCTTCTGTTTCAAGTCCTCAGTTTGACTTTCTAAGTGTTGACAGTAAGCCTAACAAAAAATCACTTGAAGTTAGTGGTAAAGCTTAGACTAAAACAACATTGAGATGATTTCCGTGGAACATTCGAGCAATAATGGCAAAAATTAAGTTACCATAAAACCCTCATGGCATGGCAATATTTTGAATACAGATGAGAAGAACTTATCGAGACTTAAGCTCTCAAGCTGACCCCAGGAGAGAAAATTGAACTTGAAGTTATCCATATTTCAATTACAACAGATGTTTCGCATTAGTTAAAAACACAACACGCGCTTTAAGCATTCTTATGACATTTGACATTAACTTTCTTGAGAATGCTTGAGAATTTAATTGCGGGGTCACTTAGAGAAATGAACTAAAGTGAGTTGTTTTAAATAGTATTCCAAAAGTTACCATGCTATGAGTAGATTTTTAGTAAATAAGTTTTGCACTTATTGCTCAAACTTTGAGCATCCGTCTTCAGTCTTCAGTCTTAACATCAATATAATTTCCCCTGTTAACAACAATCTATCATTTCTTTCCTTCTACACCAGCTGCTTGGTGATATCTGCAGATGCTGTACTTCAGAGGATTACAAAATGTACATCACTAATTTATCATTTGATATCAAGAGAGTCATGCAATTAAAGAAGGTAAAAGGTAAGGTGAAATCCTGTTTGCAGCCAGCGTCCCATCAGGCGGTTGCTTTTCTTCTGTTTTTGTTAATTCTGTTATATGCCAATGCTTACCCGGCTTTCTTCTAGGCTATCATAAGGACCAGGAGGATCATTCAGGCAGAAGAATTCTTGCACCTCAACACTGCAGAGAACATAACATATGTTACTTGGTTTCAACTTGCAGTTATTGCTTAGCTCACATCTCCTGATGACAAAACAACTCAAGGCACCCAGGCTTAAGCCAGAGAAAATTACAACAAATTCTGGCATTACCCCACCCTTGTATAATGAGTAGTTTTGTACAGTCTCAGATTTTCCTTGCCAAAGTATTCATGATTGTGGCTTCATGCTTGGCAAAATGTAACAGAAGAAGCAAAAAGACTATTGAGCAACCTCGTTATTACAGCCACTTTATTCTGGCCTGAACAAAAGCCAAGTTAGTCATTTTCTTATTTAAAGAACCCCTTTAATATGGCCACCCCGTTAATACGACCAGATTTTTGTGGCCCGTTTTGTTACTAATAACAATATAAGAAATGGCAAGAACTGAAATGAAGCACAGAGAGAAACAAGAGCCATCAAACAACATTTACTTCTGCTTCATCAGATGTTAAAATTAATAAATGAATTTTACTTTGTCCTTCTAAGAGTCCAAGTTGTCTTGAATACCTACAATAACCATATTTAAAATCATTTGAATTCATTTAATACAAATAATATTTAATACTAATAGTAATTATTATACCTCTTTGAAATTCCAGAATGATTCAATATGTTGTTAATAAAAAATTGTAATCCTCTTGCTCTTTCTTCTATGAATGCTGCAAAATGACAATAACATGTGGTGGTTGAATTGTCTTAAGAGAGAGTTCTTGAGATTGTAGGCATAGGCATATGGGCTCCTTCGGACTCGGGGGGGGGGGGTTGGGGGGGGGG